>NC_038046.1:59334181-59511681 GCF_002211085.1 Panicum hallii | reverse complement strand
CTTGTCGATTAGCACTGCATAGATCAGCTTCTGGATCTGCGGGTACCGTACCTTGGTGTCATAGAGGAACTCGCTTACGAAGTAGACAAGCCGATAGACCTTAGGGTTGTGTCTAGGCTCGTCCCACTCCACAACAAGTGCCACGCGGACCACTTGCGTGGTGGCAGAGATTTAGAGCATTAACGGCTCATCCGGGTCAGTAGAGACCAGGGTTGATGTCGGTACATACGGACAGGGGTACCTCCTGCTAGGGTGTCCAGGCCCTTAGCGTCTTATCATCCGTAATCTCCCTCTCGTCTTCTGGGTGACGTGGCGTACGGGCCAGGCCTGACAGCTGGGACCATGGTCTCCGGACCTTCCCCGAGCTCTAAGAGGTCCGGGGCCTCCGCGTGCCCAGGAGGGCAGGAGAGCTCTCGGGTAGCCCCCGCGGACCCGGACTCCCCAGGGGGTCCGGGGCCGCCGCGTGTGATGGCCGGACCATCACGGGCCTGACCGCTCCAACCGGCCTCGGGGGCCCGGATCCCCCTTCCCCCGGGAAGGGGTCCGGAGCCACCACGTGCCGCCCCCACGGTGGGAGCGGGCCTGGCCCTGCCACGTGCCTGTGGCAGGAGGCCCTTCGTGGGTCTCCAGCCAACCTACCAGCATTTAATGCGATCGTTGGGCCGGGCGCGCCAAGTCAAAAAGTGTGGCCTGCCACTGACACATGGGGCAGGTAGGCTGACACCACGGTAAGCCCGCCTGTTTCCAAGGCGGCGCGTCGTGTCACCGAATACTGTGCGCAGGCAGCGTACAGTCCCGTCACAGCGCCGCACGCGGTGTAATGATGGCCTATAACAGGAGGGCCGAGGCGTGCGCTACTACAGTGCGCACGGAGGCAACGGCGCGGCGGGTCAGCACTGCTCCCTCGCCTGACAGAATCGCACCTAACAGTGGTAGCACAGCTTCACTGTTGGGTAACACTGACAGCGGTCACTGTGCGTGCATGGCAGCACACGTCCGTATCCAGGTTGTGGATACGCACATTATCTTCCCAACCGTGAAGGCTACAACGAGGAGCTGGAGATGGAGATCTGCATATCACATAGAGCAGGCTCCTGTTGGCCGGGCCCACCTGTCGGGGCCCCGCACAGTGTAAGCACTCCCCTTGGACTATAAAAGGGAGAGTTTACTCGTTAGAAGACAAGGTTCATACACACGAACACAAGTCCAGACTAAGTTCCATCCAGGGCCTACACAGTCAATACAATACCAAAGTGGACGTAGGGTATTACGCTCCGGCAGTCCGAACCACTCTAAATCCTTGCGTCTTTCCTGCATTCATCTGTCCACCGATCTAGCGCTCCTAAGTCTCCTCCAAACCCATCCTTAACTAGGATTAGGCGGGTGCTTTCCGCCACCCGGCTGGAGATTTCCTCCGACAGTCGGCGGCTCGGCAAGGAATGTCTTCAGCCAATCAAAGGCTTCCTGCGCCTCGTCCATCCACTGGAATCGGTCGGACTTCCTCAGCAGCTTGTACAACAGCATACCCCGTTCCCCGAACCGCAAGATGAACCGAATCAGGGAGGCCAGGCAGCCCATCGGCTTCTGGGCGCCCTTGAGGCTAGTTATCAGGCGCCCAGGTTTCGGATGGCCATGATCTTCTCCAAGTTGGCCTCGATGCCCCGCTCGAAGATGATGAAGCCGAGCAGCTTGCCTATTGGGACCCGAAAATGCACTTCTTGGGGTTGAGCTTGATCCTGTAGGACCGGAGGTGCGCAAAGGTCCGCTCCAAGTTCTGGACCAAGTGGTCGGCCTTCCTGGACTTGACCACGATGTCGTCTATGTAGACCTTGACGACCTCTCCGATGAGGTCATTGAGACATTGCTGCATGCAGCACTGGTATGTCAACCCGACATTTTTGAGGCCGAAAGGCATTGTCACATAGCAGTACATGCCAAACGAAGTGATGAATGAAGTCGCAAGCTAGTTGGGCTCCTTCATACCGATCTGATGGTACCCCGAGTACGCATCCAGGAAGCACAGGGTTCCGCACGTTTCGGGCTGAGAGCTATAACACATGTTTTTTGGCAGTTTTTTCTCATAGCCATTTTCAATTCCATATGATGGTCATATTTATAGTTATTTCTACATAAATATCATTTTGTGCTCCAAAGATTGCTTCAATAGCCACTGAATACACTAAAACCCGTCTAGACTCATGTAAATTATAGGAGTTGAGATTCATAATTAATATCATAGTCCTCGAGCTCAGAGGGGGTATGAGCCCGACCAAGCTGTTCCTCAACTTCGACCTTTGCGACCTTGGATCTGAGTAGATCATGCTTGAAGTCCTTCCACTCCGGAGCTGTTGGAGGTGTTTAGAGATTTTTACTTTTAGAGGCTTTAGGACATAACCATGACCTACGGCAAAGGTTTGAAGTCTTTCCTAATAGCTCCAAGGCTGTTTATTGTGTTTGGTGATTTTTATTTTTAAAGGTCGTATAACAAATTTGTGCTATAGCAAATGTTTGAAATCCTTCGTCTGGGGTTGGAGTAGTTTTATGATTGTTTATGTAAGAAGATATATGGTCTCAAGGATGACACATGACACATATTTGAAATCTTTATTTCCTACACACTCTGAGGCTATTGTAGGTGTTTGGTATTTTTATTGTCAGAAGTATTTCGAGTCAACCATGATCTAGCACATGTTTGAAATCCTTCATAGTCTCTCTAGGGTTGCTGGAGGAGATGGGTGATTTTTTATTTTAAGACCAGAGGTGTTGGCGTTGTGGTTGGCTGCACCGACAACACACTCATGATGATCACCTAATAATAATGCAATGCAAGATTTGGATATGGAGAAATTTCAATTATGGGTGAATTAATCTGGGATATGTATGTACATAGCCCAACGTTGGCCGAGGGTGTTGCGCGCGCGCTTTTTTTTAGAATATTGGGCCTGCATGCGACATGCCTTGTTGTATTTGTACTCATCATATCATTCTTTCCCAGCTCTGTTAAAAGGAAGGGGTTACCTCAAATCACCTATTAGCAAGTAGCATGCATGGGGTTCTGGCGTTCTGCTACACCATGCGGAAGGCATTTCATCAAACCTGCATGCTGCAGGGGTAATATATATTGAAGTGTCCTCGCTGCTCAGTCAGGGGAGGTTTTTTTTTTTGAAGATGAGGGGACCTTTCAATCAACATTTACAATTAAAAATGTCCGTTGGACACACCACCTGACATTATGATGAAAATATACGTCAATAATGTTAATTTGAAAAATGGCCGGTTTGTGCATTATCTATCACTGTTATATATACTACCGTATGTATGCACGTAGCCACAGTGATGACCATCTATATATAATGTATGCTTGCTAGCTGGTCAACAGCTCGCTGGACCGACCATATCGTTCCGAATACTATAATTAACCTAGCAATTTAATTAAAGAAGTAAGAAAGCTCTCTCTCAAATCTTTTAGCTTCAGGGTGCGATCAGCCATTATATTATTAGCCTTAATTAGCTAGCTTCTACAGTACAGTAGATAGCTTGGGGGCGATCCTTCAGCTGCTGGTCACCCTAGGGTGCATTCAATTGTATGCCACCCAAGGCACGTACTTACGGTTTGGTAATTCCATTGATCAACGTACATACGCCAGAAACGAGTGAACAACTCATCAACCGTGTTTGCATGGCATTGCACTGGGTGGCTCTGGCCTGGAAGCCGGCTGGCTAGCTTGCGTCGCGTCGTCTCCGCATGCAGCTAGCCCGGCCCACAGGCTAGGCTTGCTCCTCACACTCCCTCCCTGCACTCCAGGCTTTTGCCGTGCAAATCAACCATGGCATGCGTGCTCTGACTCTCGCCTAGCAGCTAGCTAGCTGCCTTTTACTATAAGCACTCTTCCCCTCCCTCCATCGCTCCCATTTCCTTCCTTCCCCTCCTCCTCCCTCCGATCCAGAGGCATCGATCATATCCTACCTAGACGACGCGCGCACTAATTGCAGCAGCCCCGCCAAGCACCGTGCCGCCCTCCGCCCGCCATGAGAAAAGCCACCATCTTTCTCATGGCGCTCGCCGCCCTCGCCCTTACAACCGCCGCTCCGCTGCAAGCGCCGGCGCCGGCGCCTCCGCTCAGGAGAAGCCGCTTCCTCGCCAGCGCCAACTTCCCGCCGCCGGCGTCCTTCTACGACTGCAGCAAGAAGCCGCCGTCCATCTGCCTGGAGCCCGGGAGCCCTGGCGCGACGTGCTGCAGGGGCACCTGCGTCGACACCGAGCACAGCTTCCAGCACTGCGGCAGCTGCAACAAGACGTGCAGATACACCCAGACCTGCTGCGAGGGCAAATGCGTCAACACCTTCACCGACAAGAAGAACTGCGGCGGCTGCGGCGTCAGGTGCAGAACCAGGTGCACCAACGGCTACTGCGACTACGCGGCGTGACCAGACGCGCGCGCATTTAATTATGCGATATGATTTCGATGCATGGAGAAATAAAAATGGCAGTATGTATACGTATATACTACGTCGTCTAAGTTTCTATTGTTATTGTTGTTGTTCAAAAGAGCATTTCCATTGTTGCTGATGATCGAGCTCCTGCTATGCTCCTGCTATAGCTACGGTATTTAATTTATACCACCACACCAATACATATATACTACACAAGAAAAAAGGCCGGGTCGGGACAAGATTATTATTATTATCCAAACAATCAACTGCTGCTTGTTACCTGCTGCTGTTCGTCTCATGATTAATATATAATATATATGTGTGTGTGTGTGTGTGTGTGTTGTTGGGCAATATTTATATATATGCATCATATCATATATGCACGAGTGCGTGGTCGTCGCAATATATAATCAACCGCTATATATGAATAAATTGGATGATATATATATATATATATTACACAAGTTTATTTATTATATATACACATGCAGATCATTCTTTCTCTTCTTTATTATTTACCCATCTCCATTCGATCGATGAAGAATAATCAATCGATCAACTGTTTAATAAGTTTAACGGCACATCAGCTGTTGCTTAATTGCCACAAATTAAATATGCATTTCCTTTCCTGTTTCTGATGAATGGATATATAGGACGTTTCTTCTTATATATGAATCAACATTGTATTTTTTATAAATTAATAATGGCAGTCGTCGGTGCATGCATAGGACGGACGCTTAGAAACTCAAAAGCTAGCTAGTTAACGTAGTAGATTCCTAAGAGCAAGGTCAGCTTAGACAATTCATTTGCATGTGGGCATACATTCCTGCATTAGTACATGACGTGTCCGCCTAATATTCCAGTAGTCAACGGGTCATCTATTGTTTGATTATTTCATATATACATATATAATTAATTAATGTTCGACGCGCGTATATATAGGCATCTAGCATAATGGCGAAGCAAGTGAAGATCATATCTAGCGTTTTATTTTTTTCCTTTGCCAATGTTTAATTATTGGAGCATTACTTTGTGAATAAAATAAAATTAAAGCAAGTATATACATGTATAGAGGAATCTTACTATTACTAATTAGATACTCCTTTTAAAATATTCATGTGAAGCCACCTAGGATTCTAGATGGACACTTAAAAAAAAGAAAGAGAAGTTCTACAAATTCTCACAAAAATCAGAAACATCCGGCCGTCAATCCGACAACTCCAATCATAATAGTCATTGAATCTGTTATTTTTTCTAATAAATTACCCACCTCTACCATTATAAAAATAGACTAAAGTAACCCTCTAAACATGTATCTAAATTATCCACCTCTGCCACTCTAAAAAGAAATCTAAAGCAACCCCCTAATCTTCATGTAAATTACCCACCTATGTCATTATAAAAATAATGCAAATAACCCTATAAATTTGCATACAATTATCCAATTATATCATTATTAAAAATTAAATTAACACCTAAATCTGAATCTAAATTATATAATTATATCAAAATATTAAAGTGTACCAATATAAAATTCTAAATTACTATTTCTATCATTATTAATGTATTATTTATGTTAGTATTTATATAAAAATACTACCCACGATATGTGGCACCATTATATTTATATATGATGGAAAAGATAAGAATATCATTCAGGGTTTAGAATTCATTTTGCATCACACCTCCATATGTGTTTGATATATATTTAATTGAACCATTTGTTTGTGAATGATAATGATAAATATGTATTTTAGAGTATGTGTTAGGATATTAAAATAGATGAAGGATGGCATGAGATAGATAATTATAATTATTAGCTATAAGTTTTATTTTTATATTAATTCTAATTAGCTCATGCGGGAGCACGGGTTGATAGGCTAGTGTGTGTAGGAGTAGCTAGGAGCGCTTATAGAATGGATTTTTCATATATATATATATATATATATATATATATATATATATAATTTAGGGTGGTAGCAAAGGGAAACAAGAAACTTTCGTTAACCTAATGTCAATGAATGAATATATACTTCAAATAGATCATTACGTGTGAATGTAAAAGGAAAAAAGGCTGGTGGAAAGACAGCTAGCTGGCCCCCAGCTAATTGACCTGTGCGGAACACTTCATCTTTTTTTCTTGCTTTCTTTCTTTCTTTTGATTTGATCTAAGGAGTTGGCGCGCGGTGCAAGCAACCTACAGCACGCATGCATGCGTGCATCGGTGGGCACACATGCATCTAGCTAGCTCTTCTCGGCCGTGGCGTACGAGTGACGCGTAGGGTATATAGCAAAATACTCTCCGTGTTTTTTAACAAAGCGTGTACTTGGTTTCCTTCCTTAGGGTAAAGATCGACTTTAACAAAAACATATTCTACTAATACTTCATTGGTATAATAATAATGAGATAATGACATGAACTATATATATGTGTGCATGTCACAAAGAGTATATATATGTTAATAATAGAATAATTAATGGTAAAGACCGGCTTGCCCTCAAGAAATGAAATAAGCCTTATGTAGAGAGAGTTTTAAACTGATGGAGTAAAAAAAATGGCCCCCCTCGCTCTGTCACCGGAAGCATGCGATCGATCGATTTCAAGAGGCTGCTTGTTGCATGGATTGATCTCGCATCATGCATGGATAATACAGAAAACCACCTCGAGCTAATTAATAAATGCAACTGTGTGCATGCAAAATTGAGGAATGGGAAATCGTGATCAACTAATTAATTTAACACTGCACTGCACGTATCTCTACTAATAAAAAGAACGATTGGGGGATAATTTTTTTATGCAACCCTCATCTTCCGGTTTCATCATTATGCCGCTCGGTACTGCAGCCGTTTCCGGTTTCATCATTCTGCCGCTCGGTACTGCAGCCGTCCGATGGATTGTTAACGAACAATAGCGACCCGTAACAATCGTAGATCGCGTTGCCTCGGAAAATCATCATCTGCCGTTATCAAACATGAGCCATCCATTTTGCATATCAGACGGAACAAACGATGGGTATTAGCCCCAATCCTTGGCTCCCTCAGGTGTCGTTCCGCATTTCCGCCCTAATGCCGGCTCCCGTCAAGCTCGAGTGCCTTGAAGGATAGCCTAGGCTAGGGCCAGCAGATCCAGCTGCGGCGACGCAGCTAAAGCCCCCGTCGTTGGAGCTCGGGGCCGGCGTAGTGACGGCCGTGACCCTCTATCTCACTCGCCGCTCCTGACGCAACTCCAGCAGGCTCCTCCGTGTATCGCTGCCCCGACGCACCATCCCATCGTGGCACTCTGGTCCTCGACCTCGACGACCTCCGAGGCAGGGGATGGCGCAAGAGCCTATCGTATACCGAGACGCCCTGCCACGAGAAGTGCGGGAGGGCGCTGGACTTGGAAGCATCGGCTTCATGCTTGACGACGGACAGCGGGCATGCTGCTCTTCCTCTTCATCAGTGACGAGGTCGACCTAGGTGGCGCGGCCGCACGTGCACCTGGCGGCCGGAGCGGCGTCGATGGGTGAGGGGAAGTTGAGCTTGGCCTGGACCCGCGGATGTCGCGGCCTGGCGAGGTTCGAGTTGTGCTCTTCTCTCGGACAGGATACCAGTGTACTTCTCCGCCTCCCCAGCCGCCCCTGGATCTCTACCGCGACCATGGAGCCACTAGAACTGCAGATCGACGGGATGGCGGCGCCAAGTAAGAGCAGCTCCTCGCTTCCCTCTCAACAAGATGAGAGATGCAGCGACGGAAGGTGTGTTCGACGAGCAGCTCGCAAGTCGATGCCACGGTGGCGCGAGCAGCAGCTCCAGCCACAGCCTCCTTCGCCTGCGCCATCCCTCCTACTCCAGTTCTGCAATTGCCGGAGCCTCCACTGTCAGCAAGGTGTTCGACAAAACGCCAAGCTTCCAGACGCATAGCAACTTTAATTTATGCCTGTTCTGCAAATAACGTCAAGTAAAGTTCAGTAAGAAATGGAGTTCCGAGAGCAGTTTCTCAATATAAATTAATTTTGGAATTTCCATGGGTAACCCACCTGACCAAGATATCACCATGACATGCTTCCACTGTGGCCATTCATTTTATAGTAGTATAATTCATCTAATCACACCAGCCACTCATCTGTTGCAACACATAAGCTGTGTGAACAATCACGCTGGTAATTTTTTCCATGCTTCTATCCTAGAGGTAATGGTGTTACTATTAATTGCATAGCTCAGTTTTTATATTTTATATTGCAATGAAGCTTTGTTCATTTTGACAGAACATTGACTTGAAACCATTGTAGTTTTAATTTTCAAGATAGAAGGACAGAGAGCATAGTTTGAATAATTTTAGTGTGCTTCCTCGAAGCAATTAAGAGAAATTAACGATATATACAAGCTAATATTATTTACCTTCAGATTTAGTAGCCACTTATTATCCAACTATACATTCAGTATTAGAATGACTTGCTAATAGCTCATAGCTTCGGAATATCAGGGTTTTTTAATGCTTGGTACAGTTCTAGACTATGGCAGTTCTTGCCTTGCGGTTGAGCTTATGCAACCAATTATTTGCCCTAATTATTAATAGTTACATCTTCTTCCTGCATTCAAAAAACAGAGGGGGGAGAAAAAGCTAAAGTGCTCGGTCATCTTACAGGATATTGTGCAGAGGGTGCCAACTTCTCTGGTTTTTGTAATTTTTTAAAGAGTTAAATGCATCATTAGTATATAAACTTGGTGAGAGGGTGCGCTTAGATACATCATCTCTCTAACCGCCTATTTAGGAGCAACAACTTGGCAGGTGAGTGCAGATAGATCACCATGATGACATATGGGAAAAAAATTGCCATGTAGGCAGCTCACATGTACATTTGGATCGGATCTTACGTGTACAACGGTGCATACAACAGCAACGAGAGCTGGAAGGACTATAGCTAGAGGTGGTAGAGGGCAAAAAGGCAGTATAGGGAAAGGGAGAGATAACCAGGAGTTGGCAGCTTCCAAGCCAGGGAGAGGGAGGGCAAAAGACCAGGGGGCAAAGGAGGTAGAGGAGGTGTAAGATCAAGGGGAAGAGGTGGCAGAGTTTTCAATGAGCACATCAATCTCAATCAAAATACTGGTGGCCACGCTAATCTAATGAAGTTCCTGAAAATCACAGTAATAATATTGATCAAGGTGCTGAGAAAATTAGAGTAACACAGACTGCACCGGAAGCTAGCCAACGTTATTACATTTAGCTAGATGAAGATGCGATGGATTACTTTGCTATTTTACTACAATGTTTGTTATTTAAGCCCTGCCAAATTGTCCTTCATATGCTCATGGAAGAAGTCAAATTTTTATCCTTCTAGCGATCAAAGTGATATAAATTCTGAAATTGTATCCCTACTCCTAATTGCAAGGGAAAAGAAGAATCACATCTCAACTTGAAAACCACCAAGACATAGGGCTACGGATCAACTTAATTGAGTCCAAACAAACAAGCAACAAATAAATTAGGGGTGTATCTGCATTAGTGCTAAAACAAGGGGCTTTGTTCACGTGAGCTGCCTACATGGCAATTTTTTGCCCATGTGTCGTCTCGGTGATCTATCTGCATGCACCTGCCAAGTTGTTGCTCGTAAATAAGCGATTAGAGAGATGATGTACCCTCTTGGCAAGTTTATGTACTAATGATGCATTTAAGTTTTTTTTAAATCAGTAGCAGCTTAGACATTACACTTATCACAAATATTTTACCTGACAGCAAGGGAAATTCAAGTCTAAATAATCATGTATAAGTATCCCAGTTTTTGGATTTAATCTCACCAGTCACAAGCAGGTTAGATATGGTCTATGATATTTAATTAGAATCTTGTGCAGAAGATACCAGCTGTTTTTCTAATTTTTTAAATCAGTAGCAGCTTAGAGATGGCTCCGTTATTTTTTACGCATCGCAAGGATGAGCAATGGAGTAAGAACCGCTTGGTGTTAAGCTTTAATTTTTCATGTTTAGACTATTCTTTCACTCACCTGGTATGGATTTCCTGGTCATTTGATTCTATATTATGTTAATTGCTCCTAAAATGGATTCTCCTCCGTTTCTGGCGATCCAATTGATACTTGTCAATACTCATATACAATTCCTAAATAGATTATCTGGTAGGCAATACCAATATATATGATTCCTGATCTGTTGTTCTGTTCAGCGTCAAAATAAAGGCTACAAACTTGCTGATTGTTGTTCTATTCAGCGTCAAAAATAGAAGCTAGAATGACTATACTTGCCTGCTTGATCATAATTTGCTAGCTAGCGTATGTTATAAAGTAAAGCTTTTCATCGAGTGCATGGAATGAAAGTAGCAACAGTTTGCACACCTGATATTCACTCAGTTGTCTTCAGTTTCTATTTATACTCTTAACCAAGAAACATTGTATTTGCAGGGTTAGAAAAGAACATATGCAGTTGGTTTTGGTGCCTTATTTCACAACCATCTTTTTTTGATCTTATTTATTTTTACTAGGATCTTTCTGGTGGATTATATTCTAATAAATTTTGCAGTTGTTTGGTATAAATATTTCACTTTCAAGGCAACTGGTCGGTTTTGCCATAGCTCCTACTTCCTACTTTGTACGGGGCAAAAGTTGCAGGTACCGAAAGGCCATGATCCTTCCATCATCAATCATCTCCCTATTTCTTGTTGCTTCATCAACATCAATACTGTACACCCATATAGTGTTTTTGCATCTCAAGATATTGGGTTTTCTTGCATTTCTCCTTATGCTATTTTCAAATATCATATTTGTGGCAGAACTGCTATTTGGTGACAGAGGATGGATGAACAATCTAAAAGGGTATACTAAATGATGTTCAAAACTCAGGAGGATTGATCTTGGCATATATGATCGCATACGAGGAAGTTGCCTGCCTGAAGTAGCAATGTGATTTTGTTTTTGCCACATGTAAGATTGGCATGTGTAATTCTTGAAAATAACCAGGAAGAATAAAAGCTTATACTATGCTCTCTTACAAAGTGATCTTTTACAATCAAGCTGTAATTTGCTAAGATAAGTATTATTGTGAATTCTATGTTGGTCATTGTAGTGAATTATATATTTGGAATGCTAGAAGTTGACTCTTGCTTAGGCTCTAAGATGTTGTGTGAACTATACTTTGTACTTTTGTTTGAGGCAAAGTGTATGCTGCTATTGGGATGTGTTGTTATAAATATTTTCGTATGATGAGATTGATGCCATTAAAGGAATTTATTTTTACCTGTAGCAAACGCACAGGCGCAAACCTAGTATAGTAGAGATGAGAAGAAAGCAGTTGGCCGGCTCGCTTCCTTCCTTGCTTGGCCCCCACGTCGTCATATACACTGTGTATGTATGATTCATTTTTAATTAAGAAATAAATATATACTCTCCATCCTAAATTATTAGTCGTTTTGGCTTTTCTAAATTCATAGTTTTTGCTATGAATATACATGTAAATCTGAGATAGGGGAAGTGTGTGTGTGTGTGTAACCTACATTTCCCTCGCTCGCTTTACAGCTATAGCCATGCATTGCCTGCCCGTCCGGGGTTGATGCTGATCATCTATCTATCATGTACGTTATTCCTTCATTCTCCAGTTCGATATATAGATGCTTTATTTGGTGCGAGAGCAACCAACGCAAAGCGAGGGGGGGGGGGGGGGGGGCAAGCAAAGAACAAACTCCTAATTTAATTATTATTAATTAATTCCCAGCAATTAATTATTACCTGATGCATTGCATATTTGCATTGCCCTCAGCAGTAGTACCCGTATACTATGTAATTGCATTGATACGTCGTCTCGTCTATATATATAAACGAAGGCACAACCAGCAGGCGTCGTTGGCATCCATTAGCTATAGCCATCAAGCTAAGTACACTGCTAGCTAGCTCTAGCTACTACCAGCAACGAACAGATAGATCGTACGTCTAGAGAATTATTAACGATCGATTCAGAGACATGGCCGAGAACCTGAAGCCCGTGGCCCTGCTGCTGCTGCTGCTGAACCTGTGCTTGTACACCATCCTGGCCATCATCGGCGGGTGGGCGCTCAACGTCTCCATCGAACGCGGCTTCATCATCGGCCCCGAGCTGCGGCTGCCCGCGCATTTCCACCCCATTTTCTTCCCCATCGGCAACTTCGCCACCGGCTTCTTCGTGCTCTTCTCCCTCGTCGCCGGCGTCGTGGGGATCGCCTCCGCCATGGTGGGCTTCAACCACCTCCGCTTCTGGAACTACCACAGCCTGCAGCCCGCGGCGGCGTTGGGACTCCTTGCCTGGGCGCTCACAGTCCTAGCCATGGGACTAGCTTGCCAGGAGATCTCATTCGACCGAAGAAACGCAAAGCTGGTGCGTATCTGTATATATTGTAGGGGATAGATATATACACACACACGCTAGCTAGCTGATGATGAGAATGAACTGCTACCGTAATTAACCCCTGCATATATATTGTTGGCCGGCAGGGCACCATGGAGGCCTTCACGATCGTCCTGACCGTGACGCAGTTCTTCTACGTCCTCGCCATCCACGGGGGAAGTCACGGCCCTGTCCCGGTCGAACGCCACGCCGGCAACTTGCCATGACCGGCGGCCGTTGATCGATCATCCATGACGCGATCGACACGTATATAATTAATACGGCAGCAGGCGGACTAGCGGAGGAACTTAATTAATATATGTATCATCCAAGAATGAAGTTGTGCTTTGCTTGTTCCTTTTGGCTTGATCACTAGCTGATACAACTAGTCAGATATATCATTCGATTCTTTGAGTGCAACGTACCATTGGAGACAACTATATACATATATTATTGGAGCTGTACTGTTGACAACAATATTTCAAGTATATATCATTCATATGGAAATCAGTTGCACGCATATATATGATAATCCTCACAAGAATAATCTCTGTAATACATATATATGTATATATTTGTTTCTTCTTTCTTATATTTAGTTATATACATATATATATATATAAGTAAGAAAATACTAAAAGATCGAGTAGCTATAGTCGTCGTCAGGTGGCATGCATGCTGCAGGCCCATGTAAGTAGAGGAGGAGCTAGGTCGAATGTATGAGTGGGCTCAAAGGAAAAGATCGGAACAAAAGTCTGGCTGCCTGCGTGCTAGCATAATTTGCTTGCTTCGGCCCGGCCGGCATGCTAGATTGCTTCTGTACATGTCCTCTACCTAAATTCCTTCTCTCACTCATGCAAGGAGCATTATATTGTTGAGATGGAGCCAAGCGACTTCTCCAGCCAGGACCAGGAGGCAGCAGCTAACAGCCAGAGAGAGGGAGGGAGGGAGGGAGGCATGCAGCTGGAATATAATCGATAGGTAGATAGACAGATGATGATCTATCGATCGATCAGTCCAACCAAAGGAGATCGAGGAACCGATGCGATTATTCCAACACAACACGTACGGGAAGGCACGCCCACACCGCTCCCGTTTCGTCGATGCTTACGGCCGGCAAGCAGGATCCGTTATTTAGTTTCAATTATTCGTCGTGCAAATTAAATAAAACTGCTTGCTGCTTGGAAAACGATAGATCGAACACGATCCCTCTCTGCAGCAGGTACGTGTCGATCGATCGATCGATTCCAGCAGCCGTGACAACTTGACCCTGCTGCATCCGTGTCTGCTATCTGCAGCATGTCGTTCGTCGCAAGTTGCTTTGAGTTGAGGGCACCATTATTATTCGTGCCTAGCTAGCTTATTCACGGCACGGCACATCACCATGCGGTACGGTGCCTCTCCACGGCAGCCATGCAAAAAAAATCACGCGATCTATATATATATATATTTTACTTGCAAGTTGGTTGGTGGCATATATATAATATGTCCATCCACCTGGCGTACCCCGTAGGTGTCTGATATCGGGTTATTAGTAGTAGTGCTGCTGACACATGCCATGTCACATAATTAAACCACCGCGCGCATAACCAGAAACAATATATAGCTCCTAATGCACAATATCTAATTATATATGGGAACAAAATACTTAAACTCCTCCATTCATGCATCTTTCTCCTCCCTCCCCTATGGTCTTAATTTCGTCTCACTCTCTCATTAATGCCTTTGCTATTATATCCCAATAGATTTCTTGTAGTTTTTTGAAAATTTTATTTTCTGCAGGAAAATAATTTCTTACATGAGACTATAGTTTCTAGCATTTCCCGCTCTCTCCTCTTTAATGTCATTGCTAAGTCACCAAAGAGTGTTACATGGCAGCAGTATATTAAATGGTAGTCATTGTGTTGGATTACCCTTACATCTCTGCACTCGAATTGTTACTGGGCCAACAATTTGTTGGGGATGCCACCTTCGGATCCACCCAAGGCCACATTTTAGCTGGACAATCCAAAGGGCGCGGAGCTTCAGACGAGCACCGAAGGGGTCCCGACCGAAGGTACTCCCAAGGGTCGATGTGACGAAGCCAAAGCAAGGAGACCCAACACCAACAAGTCGCCCTGAAAGACCACCCAGCAAAGCTCAGAGGCCGACGGCCAGGTAAAAACCGGGCGGGTGGGCGTGATGAGCTATATAAAGTAGGATTAGAGAGGAAATTAATGAATATCCTTGAAATATTTGGGTAGTACAGTCGTTGATAGTAAAAAGGTGTAATTATATAGGGGTAGGTGAGCTGCCCCCTGTAAATACCCCTGTAACTATAACTGATGAGACGGTTGATCCCTGTTAAATGGAATAGTGATTTCCACTCCGAAGATGTTTGCGCGCTCCCTTCTGTGCTAGTGTGATTCCTTACGCTGTTGTGGTGCTTCTTCGCTCCGAAGGGTACTTAGCATCAAAACTGTTGAGGATGGAAAAGTGGAAGAGAATTAAATGAAAGTGATGTTTCATTATTTATTGAATGAACATGTGATTAAATATTTATAAATGGGAAAGAGTGTGTCCAACTAATGTCCCTTCGTGAAAGGTTCATGATTGAACTAATATCACGTGATTGTTGTATGTGATTGATCATTCTGCAAAGCCATACATATTCATGTGAAGTTTCGTATAATGCAATTATTTCAGAATGATTTGTGGATTGGTCAAACTTATAAAACAAACCAAGATTTATTGTGCCTTGGAGATATCTGAAGATATTTAGGGTTTAGGGTTTAGGGTTTAGCCCCTAAACCCCTAAACCACCAACACAATTCATTAGCATCAAAACTCTGCAAATCCAGGTGACCGACCACATTCCAACTGTTGAGGATGGAAAAGTGGAAGAGAATTAAATGAAAGTGATGTTTCATTATTTATTGAATGAACATGTGATTAAATATTTATAAATGGGAAAGAGTGTGTCCAACTAATGTCCCTTCGTGAAAGGTTCATGATTGAACTAATATCACGTGATTGTTGTATGTGATTGATCATTCTGCAAAGCCATACATATTCATGTGAAGTTTCGTATAATGCAATTATTTCAGAATGATTTGTGGATTGGTCAAACTTATAGAACAAACCAAGATTTATTGTGCCTTGGAGATATCTGAAGATATTTAACTCCTGCCCAATGGAATTTTGTTGGAGCTGCGCTATGTCTACCTAGCAAGTTTACCGCAAATATAATATCAGACCTTGTGCAATTTGCAATATATATTAGCGCTCCAATGGCACTGAGATATGGGACTTCTGGTCCCAGTACCTGGTGGGAACGTGAGGGTGCTCGATCTTCCATCAGGAGGATAACTATAGATTTGTTGACAACCCGACACAAGCGATCCGGCTTCCAATCAACAAAACTCGAGCCCGCAATTGAAGCACCATGTCGTCTCTGGGTTATCAACCGTGCGCTGCCCGGTTGACCTCACCACGAAGGCTAATCCTTGCCTGCAATTTGAAGAACACAAGCAAGAACAAAGAAGAACGCAACAAGATTGCAAGTGAATGATTAAGCTCACGAAGTTGGGGTCTCACGAACCGATGAACGATGACTGTTCTATGATAGATTGAATCTAAGCAAAACCCAAACCTAACTTGGGCGACTCTACTGAATATAAAGTGTTTAGGGACGTGCAAATCCCCTAGACCTACTCCTAATGGCTCCCACACGATACACGGCCCAACGGCCTAAAAAACGGCGATGCAGCATCCTGACAGATTCTGGACATCCACTTGTTTCGACAATTCCCATCCACGCTGCTCCTGGACTCCGAGGCAGACTCGAACTCGAGATGTTGTGGGCCTTCGACTTGACTTGGACGCCCCGTCTGATCTTTTTCTCCTAAGTCTTCCTCCAAATACTTCCAGATTCTCTCCATTATTCCTAAGCATAATAACATTATTAGGTAGCATACCATTCTCATAATTACTAAATGTTCATAGGAACGAGCTCAGCTCTTGATTTAAGCGACATACGCGAGCTCTAGTGATTGGTGCTTGCATATCCATGTGAGGAGTGTTGTTTGTATCCAAATGAGTGATGTCCTTATCATTAACTCTTCATCTTAAGGGATCAAACAACCATAGGTGTCTTTCATGGATATGATTTATCCATTCTGAATTTCTGTAGAATTTTCTGGATATATGCAGACTGAGAGCAATCCCAACCCATAATATCTATAAGTAGTGTCTATGTTGGCATATCATCAAGATACCATATTTAGAAACTACACTCTACAGCCCATGATATCTTGGTGCGGATTCCTATTAAACTCCCTCTCTATTCTCCATCTATCATATTTATTCACCATTTATATATTATGAGGACACCACCTCACTAATCTCAATGCACAACATATAGTGTCTAGGGTTTAGATTTTTGTGTCGACACTTGGTCTTGCATGAGATCCTATTTCTTCCTCTCTCTCTCTCTCTTATTTATTGTAGTACCACAAAAGCGTGGCAGTATAATTAATGCTATAAAAATCAGCCTACAAAAAGGCCTAGGTGTGCCCTGATGTGCTAAAATCCCTTAAGGGAGATGTTCAAGCTAAAAGTCTTAAAAAAAATTAGTTTGATCCAAATCTTTCATTTTAAATTCCATCTTAAGATGGTTGCGTGCTTCATCTTGTGTATTTCCAACGATTTTGAGATCATGAACATACACAAATATAATACAAAATCCAGTCACGGATTTCTTGATGAACACACACATGGGCAATTATCATTATTTAAAAAAAATCCTTGTGTAGAAGGAATTTCTTTAGCCGATTGCACCACATTCTTCCTGACTATTTAGTCATATAATAATTTTTAAAATTTTATACAATACATGTTGCGAGAGTGATTCTTATTCAGAATATCAAGCTCTTCAGGAACTTTTATGTAGATATCCGAATCTAGTGATCCAAAAAGATACGTTGTCGTAACATGCCCATGGCAAGAGAATGCCAGCATTTTCGATACAAATCCGTTGAGATCATCAACAAATATCGAAACACAGCACGTAACCCTAATTTGTAACTAAAATTTGGAATGGTCGACTTAGTCAAAGTCAAAATGTCACCTATTTTGAGTGCAGAGGCGATTATTGTTCATAAAGTACTCCTCCATTTTTAGTTACTAGCCTTATATCGTTTCGTCAGGACATGCCTTTGGTGATATATTCAAATATTATTTTTGTTATACAAAATCAATGGTACTAGATTCATACTAAAAAAATGTGTTGTTATGATTATAGTTTTGTATCTCTCATAAAAACTGAAATATCAATAGTTTAACTATCGGCCGAATTGTTAACGATACGAAACGCGTTTTATATATGTTGCTTCGTTGACTCCCATGTCCACACATATAATCCATGCATTACAACTATATTTTCTTTTTGGGTGATGCAAACATGCGTGCGTGCATCAAAAACTTGCCACCACGAAACTCAAAACCTAACAGGCCGGAATGCACCGTACGTGCGCTACGCCGCACCGGAAAGACACCTGTCAGTACACGTCAGCTACATACAGATCCTGTAATCTCTACTATTTCTAAAGCAAGCAACCGTCAATTGAAATTGGAATCTGGACAAATTAATTAGAATCCTAGTCAGAACATAAACAAATCAATCAGAATCCGGACAATCAATGCCTCGCGCGATCATGGTATGACCTGTATATGGAGTGAGAAAGCACAAAGCCGCTAATGCATATAGGTCCGGTAAAATTTATATTACCTGTAGCAATGTGCTAGCATAGTTAATGGCGCTCCAATCGGTCTGGTCTTCAAAAATGAATTGAAATTGCCATACATACATGTCACGGTTCACATTGCGGCAGCGGCAATAAGGATTTTCAATTGAATTCATTGGAGAAAAGCGAGCGTTTCGTTTCCCATACCTAACATCATCTACCTAACACTGCACGATATCAATTCCAAATTAAATCCATGGAGACGTACGTGGTGATGGCCGGCTTGCTCTTGCTTGTGCTACCTCCACCTGAGCCTTAGCTTCTCCTTTTGTTTATTTCCTTTTCTATTTAATCATGCATTTGGTGCATTGATAATGTGCAATTGTGATAGAACCGTAGGAGGGCGTAGCAACAGTACAGGTCTAAAGCTGGTCTGCTCGCCCATTAATTTCGAGTGAAGAATGCATTTTAGAGCTAGGGAAAACAACATGAGGTCAGACCTCATATAAACTTTCTTTTGTCCATACATCTCCCTCCCTGCAGAAATGAGAGAAGATTTTCAGTCTTCGAATTCATGTGTTGCATCTATATTCTACATTGAAATTTTCTTGCATTTTTTTGAGAGGGTACATACATAGGACGCACACAACCACGCACACCATACTCACTCCACACGTGCACACACGCGTGCGCGTCCATACACACGCTAGAGAAGAGATTGGAGAGACTACTGCCCTCGTGGAAAACGAGCAGTACCACTGAACGCGTTGTGTACCCATTGCCACCTAGGAATAAACCCAGGAAAACACATCAGAATTCGTCCCACCGGGGATCAAACCTGCGACCTCTTGGGGCGGGTGCTACTGAGGTCCTGCTGACCAGCCGGTCACAGGCCTGTTCGCAAAATTTCTTGCACTTTGAATTCCTGTAGTATTTGTCACAAGTTCCATGAAACTCCAATCCTACGTCTTTCTGTATATCTGTTTCTTTGCTTTGATCGAGAATCATGTACGTATTCCAAAGAGATCCAAGGAGACCTTCTTTTGAACACACTTTTGTTTTAAGCTAGCTATACTGATTGATTGATGAGAGTATATTTAGACATGGAGAGCTAGCTAACATATATCGAAGTTACTATATATGAAATTTATCAGGGTGTATGGGTTATTTAAACACTTTGAATTATCTCAAAATATTGGAAGGTGATATATATGCTGTTGTTGCTCGAACGTTGATAAACACAAATACCAGGAAATTTAATTATATATCTTCTCTCCAGTCAATGCAAGTGCATGTCTTTATTATTATCCGAAATGAAGGTAATTAAAATGCTGGACACAAGCTATAAGAAACTTGACTTATGCACCCATCATATTGCAATACTACAGAAAAATCTTTCGTCCTCCTCATCTGTCCCGGTCAGTTTTAGGCTCGGAACCAATGAAAGCTTTAGTACCGGGTGTAACGGATAGGGGGCGGCGGGAAGCTTTAGTCCCGGTTGGAGCCACCAACCGGGACTAAAAGTCACCCTTTTAGTCCCGGTTGGTGACTACAGCCGGGACTAAAAGTCCAAAATATTTAATCCCGGATGCTAACACCAACCGAGATTAAAGGATGACCCTTTAGTCCCGATTGGTGGCTCCAACTCGGAAAAAAGGATCTTTAGTACCGGTTGATGGCTCTAACCCAGACTAAAGATTTTTTTACGAATTAGTTTAAAAGGAAGTCATCCCATTTAAAGTTACATGTGCTGTGTAGGTGGGGTGGTAAAAAAAGTTATGTGTGAGACAAGGGGTCTCGGATTAAGTCCTAGGCATAGAGTAAATTTTTTACCTTTCCACAAACCTTTAGTTCTAAGTGTGTGAACCAGGACCCGGATTATTAATTCTGGTTCCATAACCGGGACTAAGGAGGTTGGGAATCGGGACTAGGAGATTAGGCAACCGGCAAAGATATATATACTTTGTAACTACGCCCATCCGATCGAGTCAAAAATACTTTATGTGCAACTACGCCCGGAGTCAAAAATACTTTATGTGCAACTACGCCCGTCCGATCGAGTCAAAAGTCAAAACCCACTCCATATATGATTCAGGTAGGCAGCTGGAGATCTACCGCGGACAAGACCAACAATGGCGGTGATGGCACCGGGCGAGGGGTGCTGCATAGAGGTGGGACTTGGGCCAGCCCGCCCCGGCCCCCTCTGCCTCGTGCCATGTTGGATCTGCTCCTAGGTACGCAAGGTACGTCGTGCCGTACCATAATGGCACATAAACTTTTTACTAAACCTAAGCACGGCCCACGGCACGTCTTCGTGCCGTGCTAGCCCAAGCATAGCTCTCAGTATATTTTGCAGTTCTTGTTCTATGAATACTTGTATATTTTTAAGGTTCTCATTCTATGGATACTTGTATGTTGTTTAAGTAATTACCGCTATATCAAAAGATTTCTATGCATAGAAAATGAAAATCATCTTTTTTAAATAACTTTATTAAAGAATAATGGTTGTTAATTAGAAAGTAGTATAAATTGATTGATATTTGAACAACTGGCTACATAAAAGTCGACGAGCCATTTTCATGCCATGCTGATCAAGCACGACCCAAAATACGGGCCATGCCATACGGTCCATCGTGCTAAGATCTTAGGCACGGCACGGCCCTCGTGTTCGTGTCGTACCGGTACTGCGTAAAATTTTTCATGCCGTACCGTGCTCGGATTGCTAAAAATCTGCCCTAGCCCGTCCAAAAATAGCATGACCCAGATCCTACATGCGTCGGGCAGGGTTGCGCATGCAGCTAGGCCGCAGGCTCAAGATAGATAGATCCGATCCCCAGTCGGACTAGCTAGAGACCGGTGGCATGCAGTGGATTTGGATAGGAGTGAGCGAGGGAGATCGAGCTCGCATGCACATATATTAGCTAGTGATCAGTACAAAATAAATAATGAAGAGAAAGCTAATAAAGCCATGCATGACACATGATGTGGTTGCGATCCAAGTCAGCGCCACCGTGGGCAACATGCACGCACGCAACTGACTGCCTGACTGCCCTAAGAAAAACACTGACTGGCTGCAATGCCATCGATGATCTCCACCGCACGATGCGATGTGAGTAGTACCTAGCTAATAAGAAGCCAGCCAGTTACTGCCTCGCCCACATGTAGCCTGCTGTGTGCTGCAGTGCCTCCTGAATCCTGATCGATGCCTGTAAATAAATATATATACCCATCATGCATCGAGCTGGGCTCATGGAGCTCCGTCGTCCGTCCCCTAGCTAGCTAGCATATATCACATAGCATAGCATGCTAGTACATATATAGAGAGAGTATCCGCAAGACAGGAATCGAGGACGAGATCGATTAAGCAGCAGATTAATTGATCATGGCTGCCGGAGACGAAGCCGCCGCCGCCGCCTCCACCGTGGCCGTCTCCCTCAACAACAACGACAAACCCCGCCGCCACCACCCCGCCGCCTCCGGCAAGGAGGAGAACCGCCACCGCCCGTGGGCGATGCTGACGCGCTTCCACGCCGGCTACTTCCGTATCAGCCTGGCCCTCAGCGGGCAAGCCCTGCTGTGGCGCACGCTCACCAGCGACGACAACTCCTCCACGGCCACGGAGCTGCGGCCCCTTCCCCTGGTGCGCTCGCTTCCCTCCGCCGCCTTCCTGCTGCTCTGGTCGCTGGCGCTGCTCGCCCTCCTCGCCCTCGCCGCTCTCTACGCCGCCCGCTGCCTGCTCCGCTTCCACGCCGTGCGCGCCGAGTTCCGCCACCACGTCGCCATGAACTACCTCTTCGCCCCCTGGATCTCCTGCCTCCTGCTCCTGCAGTCGGCGCCCTTCCTGCGCCCGGACGCGCCGCCCTACCACCTGCTCTGGTGGGCCTTCTCGCTGCCCATCCTGGCGCTGGACGTCAAGATCTACGGGCAGTGGTTCACCCGGGGCCGCAGGTTCCTCTCCATGGTGGCCAACCCGGCCAGCCACATCACCGTCATCGGCAACCTCGTCACGGCCAGGGCGGCCGCCAAGATGGGCTGGCACGAGGGCGCCGTCGCCATCTTCGCCGTCGGGGCCGCGCACTACCTGGTGCTCTTCGTCACGCTCTACCAGAGGTTCCTCGGCTCCGACTCGCTGCCGGCCATGCTTCGCCCGGTCTTCTTCCTCTTCTTCGCGGCGCCGAGCATGGCGTCGCTCGCATGGGACGCCATATCCTCCTCCTTCGACACCTGCTGCAAGATGCTCTTCTTCCTCTCGCTATTCCTCTTCGCGTCCCTGGTACGTAAGTACTAGCAAGCTAGCTAGTAGTATGTAGTAGATGCATGCATACAGTATTAATTATTTTAATTATATTGATTGATGATTGTATTATCTCGATGCAATGCAATAATGCAACATGATCAGGATCGAGTAGGACATAATATATAACAACCCCTATAAAAATAAAAAGAAAGCATGCAGCAAGTGGTAGCTTAGCTAGTGCGCACGCATTACATATATACTGGTATATATGTCTGTATATATTGTATGTCATTTCAACCTTTTTTATTCTCGGGGGCCTAGCTGGTGGAGAGAAAGATAGATACCTACCTGGTCCGATCGATCGAGATGATCCCATCCCATCCGCATAGGACATATACAACATATATATGTAGTTAGTGCCTATAGACTCATTGCCAACCAGAGACAGTAGCTAGTACGTTTATTTCCATGGTGGTGGTCGACCGTACGTGTCGTCATCAACTGAACCAACTATATTGTATTTTATTTATATATATATATATATAATATAACGTATACACATGCACATACGTACATACATATAATCAAATATATAGATATATATGGAAAATTTCAAAAGCATCCCTATTTTTCAAATATATATTATTATACCTTAATACTAGTATATAAAATTGAGTATGTATGTATGTATTATACCCAACGTATATATTAGGTATGTATATAAAATTGGGTACAGATGGTCTAGTATGATCACATACTCAATATATACGTTGGGTATAATACATACATACTCAATTTTATATACTAGTATTAAGGTATAATAATATATATTTGAAAAATAGGGATGCTTTTGAAATTTTCCATATATTCTATATATTTGATTATATCATGAGATACACATGTAGAAGTAGCTACAAGCGCGTGTAGAATAGATTTTATATATATATATATATATATATATAATGCATGGTTGGGTTGCTGCAGGTTTCCCGTCCGGCCTTGTTCAAGCGCGCGATGCGGCGGTTCAGCGTGGCGTGGTGGGCCTACTCCTTCCCTCTGAGCGTGCTGGCGCTGGCGTCCGCCGAGTACGCGCAGGAGGTGCGGCAGGCGGCGGCCAACGGGCTCATGCTGGTGCTCGCCGTGCTGTCCGTGGCCGTCACCCTCGCGCTCATGCTCTTCACCGCCCTGCGCACCGCCGACCTGCTGCCGCACGACGACCCCTTCGACCACGGCTGCCCGCAGCTACCTACATAATATCTTGGTCATTATATATATATATTGCTCTAGATATATGTACATGTATGTATGTGCGTGTGTGTATTGTAGAATAACAAAATTGGCGTATAATGGATTGAATGTATTGAGATCTAGACCGGTATATATAGATACATAACTTGGAGGGCAAAGAGCCTCTCGTACAAGTATGGTAGGATATGGAGATATCCCTAATATATGCATAGCTTCCACATATACGTATATCTGTATGAGAGTATATATGTATCATGTACGTACACTCTTGTATATAGTTATATAGATATATACATTTATACACATACATATATACGTACACTAGGTGTGTGCCCGTGCTTTGCTACGGACAAAACAAACATAAAATTCCCACTACATTCCTGAGCAAGACAATTAATTGGATGAAGCCAATGTGAAACATGACCACATAGATGTCTGTCGAACTATTTTGTACTGTGCCAATCTTGTAAAAGGAAATTGACATTGTATGCACCTTTTATGTTTCTTCATTTAACACCAAGTTCGCAACATGAAAAATAAAGACGGTCTAAATGAAAGCACTTTCATTGTTCCATTCTTCTATTGACTTGCAACGTGGCAGTCATGTATATATGGATCAGAGTACAAACATGAACTTGACTGTGTATTTTGAATAACTGAAGTTGCTAGTAGTTAGCACTTGCTAATAGCCGCCTCAACGTTGTCACTAACTAATCAAATTAATCATTATCCATAAAATGAAGGTGTGGTCAGTCATAGACTAAGCACTCAGGAACATACACTGTACTGAACAAACTCCAAGCATTCATGTTCCCAAACTACATTGGCATTGCATTTGTCATACAATATATGTATGGTCAGATAACTTACACTTCTGGTGCATTTTGCTTCTTCTTTGAGACTTTGACGCGGCATCGTCGTCATCATAATTATCAGAATTCCATGCGTACTTGTTTGTTGGAGAAAAGAAGAACTTGTCTTTATTCCACCCTTTGAAAACTCCACTCTCTTGCAGTATTGAGCTGTTCGTCAGAACAACGAATAAAACTTGTTCAAAAAAGAACAACGAAAAAACATTGCTATATCTGACACAGTACATGCAGTACATAATCATGAATTGGTTGGTTACCTGATCCTTCTCGAAGAGAGTACCCCAGTCGTTGGCCTCGACAAGCTTATCCAGTAATTCAGATTGCCCATCCAGTTGACAACCTGCAAAAGTAAATAAAAAATCTGCCCATTAGAAGTACATAATGTGTGGGGCAAGCTTGACTTGAGCGATTAAATGTATTAGATAGAGATGAAGCAAGGCAGGAGCATGGTGATGAGCTAAACCAAGGATCACTACACCAAAAATTCTCTAGCTCAGAATCCTAAATACCTGAAAAATCTGAACTGTATCCTGAAATTTCGCAAAATCAGAACACCTATATAGTTCTAAGAACCATCCCTGGAATTGCATCCCGGCCTGAAATGTATGTACATCATCGGCATGTACCAATTTCTTGATCAGAAGGCAAAACACAATGTGCGGTAGGGAGTTGATAAAACCAAGAGCAATATTCTAGTTCAAAAGGTCTATGCGCTATGAAACTTTTCGTTATGATCATCAGATATGACTGCACATTGAGAACCAGTAGATATAACTAAATGGAAAGAACTGAAACAAGATGTTTCTTTTGGTTTTAGCATTTGGTAAATCATAATATATATCTTTCTTTATGTGGTAATAAAAAATATGAATATTTAGTCTTTAGGCACCGAGCGTCAGCATTATGTTTTTAGCCTATGTCCAGCTCTAACACACTTACACACATAACAAAAGTCTCGAATCTAAGACCACAACGCAATAATGAGGTACTTTTTGTAAACTACAAACCAATATGAAAATATGCCCACCTGAAAAGCGATTCTTTGCTAGCTGATTTACAATTCATCCGTATAAATATTTACATACGATCCATTTTACCTACGATTCGGACATCGAAACATCTTTACGTCAAAAAGTTTTGAATATAAAAATTGCTCAAAATTTAAAACCTAAGCTTTGCTACAGAAAATTTTTTTAAAATAAATGATAACCAAAAATGCTGAATATAATAAAAAAAGATAGTACAAAAATAATATTTTAATACTTAAATGGTAGCATGACGACAATAGATATACCAAGTACAACAACGGGCTGCAGATCATGATACCTATATATACAATGATTACTACTCTATGCATGAACTAAAGTTTATATCAACTACAATCCGACAACATGAAATACGGGTCCTGCACGGCAAAGCCGCGTGCCTTTCTAGTGCTAATGAGAGCTTTTATCAGCCCCTGCCCTTATCTTCTACTAGCCTATCAACCCATGCTCCTGGACGGGCTAATTAGAATTAATATAAAAATAAAGCTTATAGCTGATAATTTTATCTCACGCCCTCTTTCATAGTTTTATCTATTAAATATTTTAAGACATACTCTAAAATACATATTTATCATTATCTAGTTGCAATAGATTTTATTTTTTATCACACCTCCATGTGTGTTTGATATATATTTAATTGAACCATTTATTTGTGAACCGGTATTCTTATCTTTTCCATCATACATGAATATATGAGACACATATCATGGGTAGCATTTTTTATATAAATAATAACATAAATAATATACTAATAATAATAGAAATAGTAATTTAGAATTTTATATTGGTGCACTTTAATATTTTGTTATAATTATATAATTTAGATTCAGATTTAGGGGTATTTTTGTCAGACCCGGGGCCACGGGACTGGGTACATAACGTAGTTTAAGGGGGATTAAGGGATTAAGTCCGTCTTATCTCTTATTTACCTCGTTTATCTCTTATTTATCCCGTTTAAATAGGAGATAGAGCTAACCGATACAGAGGGAATCTACTCGAGATACGTTCTGGTACGATTTCTCAGCTGGTGTTGGTTAGTATTTTTGTAACCCTGGCCTCTCGGATATATAAGGGAGGTCAGGGACCCCCCTCTAAAAGGCAGAAGATCATTAGGTCATTCTACACCAAAGGCAATACAAACCACCATATAGGACGTAGGGTGTTACGCATCTTGCGGCCCGAACCTGTCTAAGCTTTGTGTTCCTTGTACCTTCGAGTTTCTGGTCTCGGCGTCTCCTCACCCAAAACTTACCACCTTGGGTATGTCCCTCGGTGGGCAGCCGGTTAAACACTGACAGCTGGCGCGCCAGGTAGTGGAGCGCGTCGAAGATCCACCGGCGAGCTCGATGGCATCTTTCAAATTCGTCAGGTCATTTCCCTCCCGCTGCATCGCAGATGGTGTGGGCAATTTTTGGCGATTCCTCGTCGACATGAAGCCAAAGACCTCCGCTGCGGATTCCTACAGCGACCTCGACAAAATTGTTGATGGGCTCGACAACTTGCCGCTCCATGCTTCTGCAACAAGGATCGAGATGGAGCCTGCTCCAAGCTCGACTTCTCCCAGCGTTGCGGCAACCTCCCCTGGGTTGGACTCGTTCCAATCTAGGGATCTGCGTAGCCGATCCCAACTCGGTTCATGCAAACCGGCCACTGATTTTCAGGAGGCCAACGTCTCTGGGTTCCTCTCCACGCTAGAGAAGGACATGGACTTTCTGCTCCAGGATGGCAAGCCAGAAGCCACCACGTGTCGGGGGGCTTCGGGTTGTTCTGGCACCATCAATCTGGTGATCACCTCTTTGCCGGAGGGGCGCATTGTGCATTGGAGGGGTATGATGTTCTCCGATCTACTCGAGGCAGAGGGTCGACTTGTGGCTCATCTCGAGCCCTTGCCCTTTCAAGAGGGCAGGCCATTGGCTACCGCGGCGGAGGGGTCGACTGAACTAGTCGATGAAAGCTCTCACGAGCTTTCCTCCCGCCAGGTGCTAATGGAGGAATAAGGCGAGGACGATGGGGATCTTCCCATCGTCAACTTCGAAGCGGTCTCCGAAGATGAGATCACGGCCAACGCCGGCGACGAGAACGACGCCGATCGTGAGGCGCGGCGGGCCAGGAATAGGGCCCGCACAATCCGGCGGAGGAGGGCCAATGAGCGTAGGCGATCTATGAACAGCGAGCTTGACCCTGAGTTCGCCGCCGTAAGCGAACGGGGTTTCAGGACTCCGGTGGCCAACATCGCCAGGGTGACGGCCATCCTCGAGAGCAGTCATGATCCAGAAGTGCGTCAAGCGCTCCTTTATGCGCAAAGGGCCTGGATTCAGCTGGATCAGCACAACCCAGCGTCCACCATCAGGGAGGAGCGCGTGGGTGAGAGTCGGAGCCAGGCTCACAGCCGAACGGCTGGCGGCCGTCCTCTACACCAGCTCAGCAACGACAACACTCACGGAAGCCAGGCTCCTGGCGGGAGGCAGCAGCCACCACCAGGGGGTCATCCGCGGTAGGCCAATCATCGACTTCCTCCAGAGGACCTGCGCCAACACATCGATGAAGGTCGTGACGCGCGGACCGTGATCTCCTCCAGGCGCAAGGTCCGCGAAGAAGTCGAAACTGAAGGTACTGACTGTAGCGACCGATTCCCTGCCTTTTCTGCACGTTTCAGCAGCTACAAATACCCGGAGGGTTTCAAACCGATCGGCATCACCAAGTACGACGGCAAGCAAGCCCCTCAGCAGTGGCTCCGTTGCTACTCCATGGCCATTGAGGTCGCAGGGGGGTCGAATATCACCAAAGTCGTCTACTTCCCGATGGCTTTGGACCCAGCGCCGCTCACTTGGTTGGAGAGCCTCAGCAACAACTCGATCGACTCCTGAGAGCGCCTCAAGAGGGTCTTCATCGACAACTTCCAGGGAGCGATTGCTCGTGCAGGTACTCGTCATGATCTTGCTCAGTGTAAGCAGAAACATAATGAGCTTCTGCGGTCCTACACACGTCGCTTCTTCGACGTCCGCGCCACCATCGCGAACATCTCGGAGGACGACATCATCGATTGTTTCTACAACGGCATCACCGACCCGGGCATCTACAGAGATTTTGGGCGGAACAGGCCGAAGACTGTTGCGGGCCTTCGTGATATGATGCACGATTGGTCCGAACAGGAGACAAATTTCTATAGATGACATATAAAGTGATATAAAATCTTCAAATCTAAATTCATGATATAATTTCTTTTAAGATAACCATTTCAAACCATTCTGAGCAAAAATTTGTTAAGTATACCTTTTGAACTTTAATCAATTAGATCTCTTAATCATGAATTATGAAGTAATCTATTTTTTTAAAATATTCAAAATCTTATAACATTCTTTACTCAAAAAGTTAAAATTCAAATTTAAATCTGAATTTAACTCCAATTTATGTTTTAATATTTATCTTGGATTAGTTTAATTTATTTATAATACAATTAACTAAATCTTTTCAGTGAAGTTTATCTAATTAGATCTTTTAATCAAAATCTTTTAAATACACAATAAGCTGTGTTTAAGTTTTCGAAACTTTATAACTCTAATTACTTAGGGTTCACATTCAAATTTGAATTTAATTTAAACTTGAATACTTAATTTCTATTTTCAATTAAATTAATGCTTTAGTCATGGGATAATACTTATGATGCAAGGCTTAGATTCCTTTTTATGCCATGAGTGCTTGAATGTTAACCTTTTGGATTGTAGCTAATCTTTGAAGTATAACTTGTGTCCTTCTTGTTTAGCCTTGTGTAAAAATTTTCAAGTCTTTTCCTGCTCTTTAGCTATGGAATTTAAGTGTCTTGTGTTGTAGTTGATGAAATGTTTATTTGTAGATTTTAATCTTGCTAGGACCTTTTCTGTAAAATCAGCACACCCCGGCCTTTATCGATCACATACCTTTAGGATACACTTATCGACTACACACCTATCGGCTAGGTACTCTGTCGGATTAAAATGTAAATCGGCTATGTGTGAACCTTTGTTAAACAGCCGATTTATCTGAGTTTTCACACTAGATCTTAGGATTCTTGCTTTCGGCTAATCCAAGCTGATTTTAGTTGTTTTCCATATAGGTCAATTGTGTCCGATCAAATCTTAATTTTCTCATCTTTACCGGCACACTTCTACCTGCCGATTTGTCGGCTAAGAAGTCAGTCACGTACAACCCATCAACTATACACCTATCGACCACATTCTCGTTAGACTAGTTTCGCACTTGTGGTCTCACCAACCTAGTATAATATTAGTGTTCTGTTACACCTAATTCTTGAAATAGGTCTAACTTAGCTAACCCTATCGGCTGTACGGCACTCAATTGTTGTGTTGACGTAATCCAGCCGATGCAACCACACCCAGTTACTTAGGATAATACTTAAGCACATCTCAGTTAAGACACGCCTCCGTTAGACATGACCAAAGCACATCCATCGGCTAAACCTGATGCATCCTCATCAGTTAAAGCCAAGACCTTTACACCAACCAATTAGATAACCGAACATGCTACCCAATGAAGTTAGAATAAATGTTTAGGGTAATCCACCTTGTTGCTTAACATAACTAGTTACTTTGGTTGATACCCGATAAATGACTGCCCAGTACAGGGTAGTTAGGTTGTTTGTCGAAATGTAATGTTCTTTTATTTGAATTGCAACTTTATCGTGAATTGAAATGAAAATGTATGCATCCATTGAACTCCATCTTGCATATCATGTAGACTCGATCTCTCCCGCCGACAGAAATTACCAGTTAATCCCGGAACCAGAAGAAGGTTGTTCTGAAGACCTCAAGAACTTCGTCCGGGAATTCTTTGAAGGCCCGAACCAAAGTTCGGACGTTATTAACTTGACTAACCCCAGCCCCGCCAGTAAAGGCAAGCCCCGGACATAACCCACTATTTTAATTATACTGCAACCTATATCTATTTATGTATTCTATGCATTAAGTTCTTAGGAATTGCTTGAAACCCTAGTTGCATTCTCCTAGGAACCAATGTGATGGATACTAGTACTTGAGTCCGACTAGCTGCTATGCTAATAGGGCCGGTAGAAGTCGGGTGATTTCCTGTCACTCGCGCGATATAGGAGTTGTAATGATTACATTCCTGTTATCACTATAAGGATGCCGGACGGGAGTTATGTGAGGTATCATGGTTGAGGTGATACCCCGTCTGTGTTGTTAAATTGGATAAGGCCGCGGGGTGTGTTAGCGGTGGTTAAGCATTTGAAAGTACTAACCACATGCCGTGAAATATGGTAAGCGGTAAGCCTAGTAGCCAATCGGCCCGAGAAGTGGACATACCTCCCACCACTCGATTTGCTTCTTTTGGTTACTCATGTTCGACTGAGGAAATACGTGTTGCAAGGGCAACCAGGAATACGGGTTTTGTAGTCGCGCTACAGACGTATGTCCTGCACACATTGGGTGTGCGTATGTTCCTGCAGTCGCTTGTGGTGGCTCTGATCCACGAGTCGGAATGAAAGGCAAACGGTTGCTTCGGAACGACCCTGTGGTGTTCCAAGCGTGTGAGTTAGGTTTACCTTGCAAGGTTAAATTCGATTCGGATCGTCCGCCTCTCACGATGTTTGAGACTACTTAATCCCTTTATCACACAGAGTAAGAAGAGCAACTATATGATAAGTAATACTGATGGATGAGATAAAGAGCTTTACCTTGCTTGCTTAGTTATAAGTGCTTATCTAGAATGGATAATCACATAGAACTTGAAAGCTAAAAGTTGAAAATAAGGATCTACTCTTAGTTGCTTTTCAGCTGAAACTAAACCCAGAACTTTTACAGGCCTTCATAAGTCTAGTTATGGGCTAAAGTATACCCAATTCCGGGTAAGCCTTGCTGAGTATTAGTATACTCAGCCTTGCTAGCTTTATGTTTTTCAGGTAAAGCCTTTGAAGACCCTACTCTTTCCTTGTCATGGCCCTGTGCTTTTCCAGAAGATTGGTCCGAGGAATGGGATCCGTCCCCGACCAATACTGATGATCTCGAGTGATGTCGTGTCTGGGCTTAGCATGACATCCGTCTTATCGACGAGTTGTAATCATCGTGTATGTTTTTCCGCTGCTAAAGATCATAGCTTAAACAGTTGTATTGTTTTCTCTAAGTTTGAAACTTTGTACTACTTTTATAAACTCTTGTAATGTAATTCCCTGTTATGTAAAATGTGATGGTGATTGTATCTCTGGACTCACCTTCGTGTGAGGTAACCTTATTTGATCCTGTGTATCGGTGGTTTATCGGGACGTTACCCGACAGGCCAAGGGATTATACCGTTTGAAGCACGTTGGAGCCCTCGGAAGTGGACTCGCGTACTTGAGCCGGTATAATTCAGGTTGGTTCTGCCACAGCTGGTATCAGAGCTATAAGGTTACCCTGGAGATACATTTTACCTTAAAAATGATTTCAGTATAAAAATTTGACCAACAAAGTATTTGGCAAAACTACGTTGGATTCGTTAAGAATTGTACTTAGTACGTAAAGCCCTAGGGTAATGCTTATAAGGGAAATAGAGGTGGCTATTATATATATATATAATACTAACTACCAGCATTACTTTTCTGTCAAAACTTAAATTCATGCACAACTCAACCTTACATTCTGTAACGACACCTTCGACGATGAGGTAAGAAGGTAAGGATCCTCAGCCAACTGAGGGAGCTTGGCCTTCCCGTCGGTGATGCGAACCGAACGCTGTTTCTCAAGCAGTGGCCTACTTGAGATGCTGCCAATGTACCAACTTCGGTTGACTACATTGGGAGTATATGGTTCGGCGCAGGGTATGGCGATCGCAGATCATACCCCCGCATTTTGCGGTACCCCCCGTGAATACGTTGTTTCGATAACGTATGCTAACGTTGTCTGTACGGCGGTAATTGTACAGATGCTGTTTCTATAGTGAACAGTAATGTTTGGGGACGCTTTCATGACATGCTGGCATGAAAGGTTCAACATATATATATATATATATTGTGATTTTCTGCAGGTATGCTAACCTCGTTGCGTAAGCTTGAACGTAAGAACGATTAATATATATATAGGGAGAGACATATTTATATGATGCCACCGTAACTAACCACGTAAGACCAAGATTACTTGGCAGTTATTTTTTTTTTTTTTTTTTGTTTGTGAGGACGTGTAGAACGTGCATGCATCATGACATCTTGGATTGACCTGATTGTCTTGTTTGTTACGTTAATGTATTGAAACATGTGCTTGTATCTGAATGCCTGCCTAGACTTTGTGTTGTAGGAGTTAACGTAATTTGTTAGGCTATCTTAGAGTTAAAGAAGTCTTTTGTGAATCAAGTGGAATGGGTTATGTTTGAACCCAATCACGGATTTTAGTTTGACCACTAAATCAAATCTTTGATTCTGCTTTGAATCTGTTTCGGCAGAACCATTAAGCTTCTCCTTTGATAGTTAAACCTTGATAATCATCAGGAAATTCTTCAATCCATCATTCAGTGATTCATCTATCCTCTCTTGATGTTGTACCTTATCTTGTTGGCCATTCTGGTTACAACATCTGAAAATTTGTACCTTCGATTTTTGCTCAGATGATTTTGGATAAATTAAAAAGATGTATGACAATAATTACATTTTGCATACAATTCTCCCGGCAAAAAGTCATGCATCATAACATATACCATTTTGGTCAATGCATGGTGTTGCATCATCATCAAAAGCCCGTAGACTAACTAACGAGTGTGCCTCCTGTACAGCTTTAGGTTGTCTTCGGCTTCTTAAGACCTATCTTGCTGCTGTTGGCACTATAGGGTTGCTATTCCTCTTTTGTGGTGGTGTTTAATCACATAACCATGATGCCGTGTCGGAACCTAAGGCCTCATGTGCACTGCAGTCACATGATTGAGCCATTAGGAGCGCACTGGTGACTGGGTCTATGTGATGTAACCCCACTGCAATCTCTTCTTGTGCAACCTTACTAGTGTCCTAACTTTTGATCCTCGTTTAAGGATATAGGACTGTCCAGGTGTTAGCTACGAGAGAACGGTTGTAGGGTGCGAGTCACGTGCATCATCAACTCGTGAGGGTCTGCATCATACTTCATGCATTACATACATGCATACATTGCAAGTATCATCATCCTTGCATCATAATGAATGCATCATTTGGTCAACATCATGGTGATTACATTGTGTCATCTGCATCATCTCGGTCGTGCATGGGATCCCTCATCCTCATGTTGCACCATCAATGCAATCATACATCTCAATAGTGCATCACATTCATGGTTATATATCGAGCATTGCACTCGGAGTAGAGCATTTTGTCATTATTCTTTGATTGCATCGGCCTAAATAGGCATGTTTTGCAATAACATCATCTAAAATTATTCAGGTAGCAAACTCTGAGCAAGAATATCTCAAACATCACTTTGTCAATCCCTTATACTATCCTTACTTGTTATCCATGAGTTTTGTGATGAATGTCACCGACATCTGTCGTCCTCATGTACAATCTCTTATCTTGTCAAACTCACCTATGTACAATCTCTTCATACTCTCGTTATACTCATCTCGCCATGCTCTCGTCATCAACTTCAATCTTCTCTAGTGCGATTGCTACTTGCCATTTTTTTAATGGGTAATTTGCTTCTCTTCCCTTCAGAGCCTTACGACCGAATCTCGGGACGAGATTCTTTTTAGGGGGGAAGGCTGTGACAGTTCATGTATCTGTAAGCTAGGCTTATAATTTGATAGTGTAAAGTGTACGCTTGTTAGTATAAAACTTTTGTGTGTTTGTGTGAAACTGTTGAAAATTTAAAATACAAGTAAAAAGGGTATTTTTGTAATTACAGAAAAAACATAGGGTTGTTTTTTGTATTTGGATTAGGGTAATTTCAAAATAAGTGAAAGTGGTTTTGTAAACATGTTTTCCTTGTTTTAACCCTTGTAAAAAAAATATATTTATTTATCCAAAAGTTTCATTGGGAATGTGTATGTTGAAGTGTGTAAAAATTTTGGGTAAAGTGGTAAAAACAAGGATATTTATGTAATTTTATAAAAGTATAAGTCCTTTTACGCAAATATTTGAGTTACAAAAGTAATTTTCAAAAGTTACTAGGGGCCAAATTATAAGAATGCAAGTAATCATGACAGCCCTGAAAACTTGCACCTAGGCCCAAGTTGTGTGTGAAATATGTAATAAGGACAAATCTTTGTAAAGTTTAAAGTTTATTCCAAGTTTCAAAATAAAGTTGTATACTTTGAGTTTTTGAATTCAAACCCTAAAGAAAAGTTGTAGAGCTTGAAAAGTTTTACAACTTTTATTTTGAACATTTTTCCTTCTGAGCTCTAATTTAAAAGTTATCGCTGGTTTACAGACAGGTCCCTGGAGTTTTGGAAAATCGCATTTTGGTCCAGTCGTCCCCAACCCTCCTTCTTCCTCCTCTGGCTGTTACTGCTGCTCCTCTGTTTTACTGTGCCGGCGCCGCAATTCTTGAAATTCAGGCCGCGGCAGTACGTCCCCCCCTGCCCTCTCACTCGTGCGCCGCCCCTAGCCCTGCCCGCCGCTTTAGCCTGCCTCCGTGGCCCCCTTCCTGCTCGGCCACGCGTGCACGCCGACTGCCTGAGCGCCGCCAGCCCTGCCTCTTCACGCCACCGTGGTCTCCCGGCCCTGTGCCCTCTCTTATCTTCTCCTCCCTATAAGTAACTGCCCTGAGGTCTCCTGATGCTAATCCCCCACTCCATTGCGCCTCTCCCTCGCCGGAGCGCTGCTCCCAGCACCACCACACCGCCGCCCCTACTGCTCACGCCGGCGACCCCCTTCCCGGCCTCCCCGAGCCCGGCTAAGCCCTCAAACGAGTATGTCTCGGTGTCCTCTCACTCCCCACCCCCTTCCCCTTGCCATCCAAGCTCTCCCTTCGCCGGATTTGGCCCTAGACCGAGCTTGCCCCGGCCGGCAATGGCAGAGGGACCAATCTGCGAAAAGTCAGTTCTTTCCGAGGGCCTGTATGAGAGTTTTTAATCCTTTCTCCCTTTCAATGTACTGAACTTTGGAAATTCCTAGAAAATCGTAGAAAATTCAAAAAAATATGAAACCAGTTGCATGTGAATCTTCATTTCAAATTCTATCACTTTTGTTTTATGACCATGCTGTGAAAATGGATGGTTTGTACTGTATTTAGAATAGAAGTGAATGAGTGCTCGTTATTTCATGTGAGTGATATTTTCGGCTTGTAAATTCAGTAGAAAATTGTAGGAAAATCCAAAAATTGCAAAACCAGTTTTGTTTGAAACTAGATTTTGAACTCTACAACTTCTATTAAGTAACTTTGGTATGAAACAAAATATTTTTGAATCTATATTGAATCTAAGACATGGAAATGTAATATCCAATCCGTAATTCCAACTTTTACCCTATAGGTTAACTTTGTGATCATGATTTTTGATATACAAATTTCTATAGATGACATATAAAGTGATATAAAATCTTCAAATCTAAATTCATGATATAATTTCTTTTAAGATAACCATTTCAAACCATTCTGAGCAAAAATTTGTTAAGTATACCTTTTGAACTTTAATCAATTAGATCTCTTAATCATGAATTATGAAGTAATCTATTTTTTTAAAATATTCAAAATCTTATAACATTCTTTACTCAAAAAGTTAAAATTCAAATTTAAATCTGAATTTAACTCCAATTTATGTTTTAATATTTATCTTGGATTAGTTTAATTTATTTATAATACAATTAACTAAATCTTTTCAGTGAAGTTTATCTAATTAGATCTTTTAATCAAAATCTTTTAAATACACAATAAGCTGTGTTTAAGTTTTCGAAACTTTATAACTCTAATTACTTAGGGTTCACATTCAAATTTGAATTTAATTTAAACTTGAATACTTAATTTCTATTTTCAATTAAATTAATGCTTTAGTCATGGGATAATACTTATGATGCAAGGCTTAGATTCCTTTTTATGCCATGAGTGCTTGAATGTTAACCTTTTGGATTGTAGCTAATCTTTGAAGTATAACTTGTGTCCTTCTTGTTTAGCCTTGTGTAAAAATTTTCAAGTCTTTTCCTGCTCTTTAGCTATGGAATTTAAGTGTCTTGTGTTGTAGTTGATGAAATGTTTATTTGTAGATTTTAATCTTGCTAGGACCTTTTCTGTAAAATCAGCACACCCCGGCCTTTATCGATCACATACCTTTAGGATACACTTATCGACTACACACCTATCGGCTAGGTACTCTGTCGGATTAAAATGTAAATCGGCTATGTGTGAACCTTTGTTAAACAGCCGATTTATCTGAGTTTTCACACTAGATCTTAGGATTCTTGCTTTCGGCTAATCCAAGCTGATTTTAGTTGTTTTCCATATAGGTCAATTGTGTCCGATCAAATCTTAATTTTCTCATCTTTACCGGCACACTTCTACCTGCCGATTTGTCGGCTAAGAAGTCAGTCACGTACAACCCATCAACTATACACCTATCGACCACATTCTCGTTAGACTAGTTTCGCACTTGTGGTCTCACCAACCTAGTATAATATTAGTGTTCTGTTACACCTAATTCTTGAAATAGGTCTAACTTAGCTAACCCTATCGGCTGTACGGCACTCAATTGTTGTGTTGACGTAATCCAGCCGATGCAACCACACCCAGTTACTTAGGATAATACTTAAGCACATCTCAGTTAAGACACGCCTCCGTTAGACATGACCAAAGCACATCCATCGGCTAAACCTGATGCATCCTCATCAGTTAAAGCCAAGACCTTTACACCAACCAATTAGATAACCGAACATGCTACCCAATGAAGTTAGAATAAATGTTTAGGGTAATCCACCTTGTTGCTTAACATAACTAGTTACTTTGGTTGATACCCGATAAATGACTGCCCAGTACAGGGTAGTTAGGTTGTTTGTCGAAATGTAATGTTCTTTTATTTGAATTGCAACTTTATCGTGAATTGAAATGAAAATGTATGCATCCATTGAACTCCATCTTGCATATCATGTAGACTCGATCTCTCCCGCCGACAGAAATTACCAGTTAATCCCGGAACCAGAAGAAGGTTGTTCTGAAGACCTCAAGAACTTCGTCCGGGAATTCTTTGAAGGCCCGAACCAAAGTTCGGACGTTATTAACTTGACTAACCCCAGCCCCGCCAGTAAAGGCAAGCCCCGGACATAACCCACTATTTTAATTATACTGCAACCTATATCTATTTATGTATTCTATGCATTAAGTTCTTAGGAATTGCTTGAAACCCTAGTTGCATTCTCCTAGGAACCAATGTGATGGATACTAGTACTTGAGTCCGACTAGCTGCTATGCTAATAGGGCCGGTAGAAGTCGGGTGATTTCCTGTCACTCGCGCGATATAGGAGTTGTAATGATTACATTCCTGTTATCACTATAAGGATGCCGGACGGGAGTTATGTGAGGTATCATGGTTGAGGTGATACCCCGTCTGTGTTGTTAAATTGGATAAGGCCGCGGGGTGTGTTAGCGGTGGTTAAGCATTTGAAAGTACTAACCACATGCCGTGAAATATGGTAAGCGGTAAGCCTAGTAGCCAATCGGCCCGAGAAGTGGACATACCTCCCACCACTCGATTTGCTTCTTTTGGTTACTCATGTTCGACTGAGGAAATACGTGTTGCAAGGGCAACCAGGAATACGGGTTTTGTAGTCGCGCTACAGACGTATGTCCTGCACACATTGGGTGTGCGTATGTTCCTGCAGTCGCTTGTGGTGGCTCTGATCCACGAGTCGGAATGAAAGGCAAACGGTTGCTTCGGAACGACCCTGTGGTGTTCCAAGCGTGTGAGTTAGGTTTACCTTGCAAGGTTAAATTCGATTCGGATCGTCCGCCTCTCACGATGTTTGAGACTACTTAATCCCTTTATCACACAGAGTAAGAAGAGCAACTATATGATAAGTAATACTGATGGATGAGATAAAGAGCTTTACCTTGCTTGCTTAGTTATAAGTGCTTATCTAGAATGGATAATCACATAGAACTTGAAAGCTAAAAGTTGAAAATAAGGATCTACTCTTAGTTGCTTTTCAGCTGAAACTAAACCCAGAACTTTTACAGGCCTTCATAAGTCTAGTTATGGGCTAAAGTATACCCAATTCCGGGTAAGCCTTGCTGAGTATTAGTATACTCAGCCTTGCTAGCTTTATGTTTTTCAGGTAAAGCCTTTGAAGACCCTACTCTTTCCTTGTCATGGCCCTGTGCTTTTCCAGAAGATTGGTCCGAGGAATGGGATCCGTCCCCGACCAATACTGATGATCTCGAGTGATGTCGTGTCTGGGCTTAGCATGACATCCGTCTTATCGACGAGTTGTAATCATCGTGTATGTTTTTCCGCTGCTAAAGATCATAGCTTAAACAGTTGTATTGTTTTCTCTAAGTTTGAAACTTTGTACTACTTTTATAAACTCTTGTAATGTAATTCCCTGTTATGTAAAATGTGATGGTGATTGTATCTCTGGACTCACCTTCGTGTGAGGTAACCTTATTTGATCCTGTGTATCGGTGGTTTATCGGGACGTTACCCGACAGGCCAAGGGATTATACCGTTTGAAGCACGTTGGAGCCCTCGGAAGTGGACTCGCGTACTTGAGCCGGTATAATTCAGGTTGGTTCTGCCACAGAGAAGATGCGGGAGCGGTTCCCATGGCGCCAAGATAGTAATCTGAGGCGCCCAAACGACAGCCGCAACGACAAAAGCCAGCGGGACTTTTCGGTTCCACCCCGGAAACGAAAGCCAGATGATGTCATCGCGGCTATCGATCGTTCTTCGTGGGGCAAGAAGTCGACGACGCAGGAGGAGTTTGAGAAGCTCCTGCAGAAGAAGTGCCCGTGGCACCCAGGTGCCAATCATGCCGCCATAGACTGCTATCACCTTCGGAGGACGTTCAGCAACTCCGGTGGTGGCAAGAAAAACAAGAAGCCTACGGACAAAGAACCCGAGGATGACGATCAAGAGGATCACGGACGCAACCCGAAGTTTCAAGACGCCTCGAAGGTCGTCAATGTCATCTTCGGGGGAGATGAGGATTTTGGTTCCAGGCGGGACCAGAAGTTGCTTCTCCGGGAGATTTTGTCCATTGAGCCGGCGGTACCACGACCACTCCGTTGGTCGGAGGTCCCCATCTCGTTCTCTCGTGACGACCAGTGGACGAGCTTTTCGAAGCTCGGTAAGTTCCCCTTGGTCCTGGATCCTGTGGTGGCGGCGGTCAAGCTCACCAAGGTCCTCATCGATGGCGGAAGCGGGCTCAATCTCATTTTCGTCATCACTCTGAAGAAAATGGGCCTGGACTTTAAGGACATGCTGGTTCCCAGCAAGTCTCTCTTTTGCGGCATCGTCCCAGGTAACGCGGCACACCCGCTTGGTACGGTGGTCCTTCCAGTCACCTTCGGCACGCGGGAGAACTATCGTACTGAGTTCATCAAATTCGAAGTGGCTAACTTCGAATCTTCTTACCATGGCATATTGGGTCGTCCGGAACTCGCCAAGTTCATGGCAGTGCCGCATTACGTCTATCTACTTCTTAAGATGCCAGGACTCAGTGGAGTACTCACCCTCCGCGGTCGATGGCTGCGCCTCTTTCTTCTTTCCTTCGATCTCTGACTTCTTGGGCGCCATCTCCGATTCGCTGGCCACGAGATGCTCGGGGGTTGCAGGGAGAGGGGCGGGGAAGTCGGAGCGGGAGGATCTCTTTGGGGGATGGCGGCGGCGCTTGGTCCCGATTGGGGATTTTGGCGGTTCTTGGCAAAATGCAGATTGAAAGCACAGTCTTTTCTCACTGTTGTCGCAGGGTTAAATAACCAGCGGGGTGGGGAAAAGTTACTGTTCCGAAGTTCAAGGGTCGTCTTTTGGGAATATTCCAAAGTTGAGAGGTCATTTGGTGGACTGTTTGGATTAAATATTCGATTACTCATTTTTTCAGGGCTAATTAGCCCGGAAAAAGGGGGATTTCTGGATTCATGATCTAATGTCCACCATTTGTATCATCACTCTGGCACTTTCTTAAGTTGTCATTTTTTAGCCTGCACGCCACGGTTTTCGGATCCTTATCTCCAAAATTGTGGGATTTGGATTCAAGGCTCGGGGGCTGCGGGATACGTGGCATCGACTACTTATTTTTCAAATTTCTTTGAAGAATAAGGAGGATCACAGACTAATAGGACCCTCAGCCTGATTCTCCGATTCAACCTAAGGCTCGGGGGCTACTCCATATGGAGTGCGATTTTTAAATCGCACACCATAACAAAAATTCGGGGCATGAGCACCTCATAGCTTCGATGCAGCCAAGCAAGTACTCGAAGAAGGACTTCAAGATGAAGCTTCAGAAGAAGTCGAAGACTACTTCGAAAGTACTCGATAAGCCTGCAGTACTCAGCTACGAAGAGCTCGGGGGCTTGTCAGACCCGGGGCCACGGGACTGGGTACATAACGTAGTTTAAGGGGGATTAAGGGATAAAGTCCGTCTTATCTCTTATTTACCTCGTTTATCTCTTATCTATCCCGTTTAAATAGGAGATAGAGCTAACCGATACAGAGGGAATCTACTCGAGATATGTTCTGGTACGATTCCTCAGCTGGTGTTGGTTAGTATCTTTGTAACCCTAGCCTCTCGGATATATAAGGGAGGTCAGAGACCCCCCTCTAAAAGGCAGAAGATCATTAGGTCATTCTACATCAAAGGCAATACAAACCACCGTACAGGACGTAGTGTGTTATGCATCTTGCGGCCCGAACCTGTCTAAGCTTTGTATTCCTTGTACCTTCGAGTTCCTGGTCTCGGCGTCTCCTCACCCAAAACTTACCACCTTGGGTATGTCCCTCGGTGGGCAGCCGGTTAAACACCGACAATTTTAACTTTTAATTGATATTGACATAATTGGATAATTTATATACAAATTTAGGGTGTTATTTGTATTATTTTTATAATGGCATAGATGGTAATTTACACGAAGATTAGGGGTTACTTTAGATTTTTTTATAATGGTAGAGGTGGGTAATTTAGATACATATTTGGGGAGTTACTTTAGTTTATTTTTATAATGGCAGAGGTGGATAATTTATTAGGAAAGATAATAGATCCAATGAGTATTATGATTAGAGTTGTCGGATTGATGGCCAGATATTTCTGATTTCTATGAGAATTTCTAGAATTTCTCTATTTATTTAGAGTGCCCATCTAGAATTCTAGGTGTCTTCACGTGGAGGCTTCAAAAGAAGTCTCCAATTAGTAATAGTAAGATTCTTCATCAGTAGAATACATCATCATTTTGACTCTTTATCTGTGATTTGTTAGCCCGGTACATTAGTGCAAAATCATTATAAGAAAAATATATATGTAAAATCCTTTGGTTGATCTTAACCCAAAAAAGTTGGGATATAATTTCTGGTGGCATATAAAAATTCAATGCTTTGAATCATGCAGGGACTGGTGATATAATTTCTGGTGGAATATAAAAACTAAGCTGGCCTCCTATAGCAGGCTGACAGTAGTGAGGTGGCCATGCATCTCTATCATCATCTGAGATAGATAACATCATCGCCGCTAGCTCGATCGATGTTATTTTCAACCATCAGCCGCGCGCTCTGTTCCGTTCGTTGGCAAGCCACGCAACGACGATTAGACAACAGGCTGGGCCCCACCTCATCGCGGGCACTGCCTACCTTCTTGTTCGATCTCTTGACCGATGATGAGAACGCACGGCTGCCGACATCCTGCACACTGCTGCAAACAGCTACTACCTTTACCTACCTTGCTTGTTGGTCCTGTTACTACTTACTACGGTTAGTTGACCAGCACACAGCATGCCGCTGATAGATCATCGACTTGTTTGTTAATCAGCAGCAGCTAGTAGTAGTCGTTCTTTTTAGAAAAAAAAGATCAGCAGCGAGCAGCTAGTTAAACCAGTAATAAGTATGTACTTATTACGACGTGTACGTGTTTAATCGATAGTAGCTAGAGATAGAGATGACGACGATGACGATGACAGATAGATTGCATTGATGGGTGTGGCGTGGCGGTGCCAACCATTCACATGATCCGAGCAGCCCCATTGATTGAACACTGCACCCTTTTTCTTTCTTTCTTTCTTTCTTTCTTTCCTGGTGGCTCGATCGCTCCATTTCCTTTGCCTGCTCAGCACTCGATCGACTCATTCACTTATTAGTACAATCCAGCAGATCGACCACTAGACGAAGGACACGAAACAATATGGCTCGTCCTAGCAGCAGCTTAGTGGCTCTGTACGTGACCATCTGCTCCCTTTTCTTCATCGCCTCCAAGATGCTCATCTCCTTCCTGCTCTACAAGAAGTGGGCGCGCAAGAAGCGGATCATCGACAACAGCCTCGCCGGCGGCAAGATGGTCATCTTCCGCTCCGCCGGCGGCAAGACGCTGCAGTCGCTGAGCCCCAAGTCGTTCCTGGGCATGCTCATGGGCCTCTCCAGCAAGGACGTCATCGGCGCCGGCGGCTACGGCACCGTCTACCGCCTCCGGCTCGGCCTCGGCGGTGACAATAATAAGGCTGCCGCGGCCTTCGCCGTGAAGAGGCTCAACCGGGGCAGCGCCGAGATGGACCGCGGCTTCGAGCGCGAGCTGGACACCATGGGCGACATCAAGCACCGCAACATCGTCCCGCTCTGCGGCTACTACGCGGCGCCACACTTCAACCTGCTCATCTACGAGCTCATGCCCAACGGCAGCCTGGACGCCCTGCTGCACGAGCACGACCACCAGCACCAGGCTAGGTTATTGGACTGGCCGGCTCGCTACCGGATCGCCCTGGGCGTGGCTCGCGGCCTCTCCTACCTCCACCACGACTGCATCCCGCACGTCATCCACCGCGACATCAAGTCGAGCAACATCCTCCTGGACCACGACATGGAGGCGCGCCTCTCCGACTTCGGCCTCGCCACGCTGATGAGGCCCAACGCCAGCCACGTCACCACCGTGGTGGCCGGCACCTTCGGCTACCTGGCGCCCGAGTACTTCGACACCGGCAGGGCCACCACCAAGGGCGACGTCTACAGCTACGGCGTCGTGCTGCTGGAGCTGCTCACGGGGAAGAGGCCCACGGACGAGTCGTTCCTGGAGAAGGGCACCAGGCTGGTCACCTGGGTGAAGGAGACCATGGAGGAGAAGCGGGAGGAGCACGCCATCGACGAGGCTCTGCTGCATCAGGGCGGAGTATTATTGCTGCCCGCCGACGAGGTCAAGCTGATCTTTGCCGTGGCGGACAAGTGCCTCGACTCAGATCCGGGGAAGAGGCCAACCATGGCGCAGGTGGTCAAGATGCTCGAGCAAGGGAAGCCGCACTAGCTAGCTAGCTAGCTTAATTAGCTACTACGGAGTAGTATATATCATCAGAAGATGAATCATCTGATAGCAGCGCAGCTTATTAATTAGATCATATCTCTGCTGACTGCTCGAGTATCTATCTGTAGGATGTAGATGATCGAGCAGATGGATGTACTACTGTCTATAGTACTACTATCTAGCAAGAGTGAGCTAGGCATCATGTGTGTAGTAGTACATGCTTACCCCTTTATTACTGGGCTGGGCCTTGATAATTGCATGGGCCGTTTTGTTTCTCAAACAAAAAAGGACTAACTGGGCCGTTTGCAGACTGAGACGCCTTGCTTGTCGAGCTCTGAATAGTGGATGGGCATCACCACTCAGGTCTTCCGGTACATATACATATACATACATAACATGTGCAGACTCTGGCAGATGGACCATCTGTGTCTATCTGATCATGCATCATGCTTGTTTGGAGACGCCAATGCATGCAACCACGAGCACAAGGACAATATTAAAGGGAATTGAAAATTATTCTGTCTCCAGATAGCTAGATTAATCCTGTTATTATTACATACAGTGCAAGGAGTAGGAATTGTATTAATTGTATGAAGTATGTCTACATCTATATATATCTCAACACCTAGCTAGCTAGCTGCATGCCTTGGCAGCATATATGCAGAAACTAACTAACTAACCAACCAAACCCTAGAATATAATTAATCAGCAAGAAATTAAACACGACGTAATTATTAACGAATGAATACAACTTTTGCTGCTGCAATAATGCAAATAAAATCATTTGAGCTGCTGCTAATTAATAATCTGATGATATACTATATGCATAGATATAAATATGTTCACTGGGTTTCGCTGTTGGTGTTGTTGCTGGTCGCCGTGTTGTTGCTGCTGCTCGTGACATTGTTGTTGTTGGCGTTGGCGCCCTGCTGTAGCCCGTGCTGCTGCTGCTGCTGATGGCCGCCGCTTCCTCCTATGATGGAACTGATGGCCGCCGCCAGCGCCACCGTGAAGTTGGGGTCCGCTGTGATGGCGGCCGCCGCGGCGCTGACGGTGTCGGCCAGCCCGATCCGGATAGGCGGGGGTGGCCCTGCTGATGGCGGTGTACTACCAGTACCATCTGACGAGGACATGTGCAGGCCGGAGAACTTGGTGGACTGGTTGTAGAGCGGCGCCTGCGGCAGGTGGAACTGCGGCGTCATCGGCGCGAGCGGGCGTGCGGCGCTGGGCGGGCCGTGGGTGAGGTCGAGCGTGACGGTGGGGAACGGCGCCGAAGCGGAGATGGTGGCCATGCTGGAGGAGCAGGGCAGCACGGCGCGCGCCAGGAAGCTGTTGCCGGAGGTCATCGGCGTGCCGTCCGCGCTGGGCATGGATCCTGAGAGCAGCATGGAGGCCGCGGCGGAGGTGGTGGAGGCCATGGCCATGGCGGCGGGCGGCAGGGGATGGTTGTGCGTGCCCTCGTAGGTTGTGATGAGGATGGAGCGGTCCTCGGCGCAGCGCTGAACCTGCAGTCAGCAGTCTTGTTAATCGTTGGTCAAACGCATATTATTCAAGGCCTTTATTTGCCTTCCGGTCGCGATCCGTAGCTCAGCTTAGAGCAAGTATATAGAATTACGGCAGGATGTAAACAGATTAAATGCTGAGGTGGAGAAGAGAGAAGAGAAGAAACGGATTGTAAGTACAGCCAGCTTCGATATAAGAAAAAAAAATTGTAAGGAATATAAATGGGCCGTGTATTGATGGTAAAATACTAACCATTATATAACTGGATCCATACTTTTATATATATATATATTTATATATGTGTGCGTAAATATGAGCTAGCTAGCTGCAGTATTTGACCAGATCGAGTGACCAGCAAGGAAGGAAGGAGACTGGTTGACTGGGTCGCACCTGCTTCCGCACGGGGCATGCGTTGGCCATGGTGCAGCGGTAGTAGGCTCGCGGGCAGGGGTTGCCCTTGGCCATCTTCTGCCCGTACTTGCGCCACTGGCAACCATCGGCGATCTGCAACGACGACTATTGATGATCCATTCCTATCGGAGCAAGATCATATCGATCAACGATAGATGAGATTACAATGCTTACGATTGGAGCTTCGGAGAGCGCGCGCACCGAGACGCGAGCCTTCCTCATGCTGGCCTCCTGCTGCTGCCGCCTCTCCGCCGGCAGCCACCTCGCCGTGGACGACGGTCCCCCCGCGGCGTCCGGGCTGTCGCTGCGCTCTGCCGCCTGCAGATCCTTGTTGTTGCCGGTGGACGACGACCGCCGCGGGCTGCCCACCACCTCCGTCGACGAGTTGGACGGCTCCTCGGGAGCCGGGTCCAGGCCGAGGAACTGTCGCGGCGGCGGCGGCGGAGGGATCGGGTGCTGCGCCTGCGGCTGCATGAGCGCCAGCAGATGCATCTGGAGCGCCTGGTAGCTGGTGGTGACCTGCGCGAGCATCCCCCGCAGGCGCTGGTTCTCCTCGTTCATGCGGCCAAGCTCCGCCTGCAAGGCCGGCAGCTGCTGCATCTTGTGCTCGTCGTCGTCGTCTCGGGTCGCCGCGGGAAGGAGCTGCTTGGCGCACATACACGCATGCATGCATCTTAGTTATACTATACTATAGGCGGTAGGTACTAATTAGTAATTGGGACAAGCTAATAAGGCAAGGAACGAAGAAGAAGGAGATCGATCGACTTAACAATTGATTGACGTACGTTAATGGTGAGGTCCGCCTTCTTCTTGATGGCGAGGCCCCCCGGCGGCGGGTCGGGCGTCTTCTTGGCGCCCTCCTTCTGCTTGTCGTCGGAGAAGAAATCCACCTCGACCGACGACCTCCGCCCCCTGCCGCCTGCTGATGGGTGGTCCGCAGACATCGTCCCCCTGTGATGGAACGGCGGCAGGTTGAGGAAGGCGAGCGGGCGCGGCGACGAGTCGAGAGCTAGCAGGTGGCCCTTGTCCATGCAACGATAGATATGATCGATGGAGTATTTGCCTAGCTATTTGCTAGCAGCAGCTTAAGGATTGGAGGAGGAAGAAAACGACGACGACGAAGAGAGAAGAGGAGAAAGGCGGAAAGCAGGAAGTCTCTGACCGCTGGCACGGGACGCGTATAAAAAAGAAAGGACAGCCACGAAATTAAAGCTAGGCCGGCGGCGACTGGATCGTCGTATTGATCGGATGGGGCGACATGACATCAGGAGCTGCGTCAGCACGGCGTGGGAACGTGGCGCGCCCTCACTGGCGCCTGCTGCTGCTGCCGCCCCTGCACGGCGACCGAGAGAAGATCGAGGAGAGAGACGACGACTCCGACGATCAGTCCGGCCGTCGCTTAACTATTTTTCTCCGTCTCCGGCGGAGCGGATCGGATCGGATCGCCTCCACACTAGAAAGGAATAAAGAAGAAGATGAGAAAGCAAAGCCAAATTAAAGAGAGAGAGGTCGTCAGTCCAACCATTTTCAACATGCTGGCGCGTTCGCGTGTAACCATTGCGACGACTAGATCGGGGTACTAGTAGCTAGATAGAGCGGCTAGCTAGAAAATTGATCGACGCAACGCAACGCAAAATGAAAATGCGCCCCCTAGTTAACCCATCGAAAGCGACGCTGTACCGGATCTCTATCGACTCGATCACACGTACTCTTGCTGACATACAGACACACAGATAGATAGAGGGATTCAGATGGATAGATGGATAGAGAGATAGATATAGAATGTTTTTAGATCCATCTAACTAAACTTTAGTTCCTATTTTAGTCCCTTTTTAGTTCCTAGGGAGCCAAATACATGAACTAAAAGAGAGACTAAAGAAGGCTTTAGAGATGGTAAAGGATTTTAATTTTTTGCCCAAATAATCTACAGGATCGGGCTCTAATCTTGTATAATTTTAAGCTAAAATTATATAAGAAGCAAGTTGGATTACCATCCCTAATCCCAACCCATGGTATCCATAGATGGTGTCTATAATAGAATGCCACACAAGTAAGACATCTCCTTTAGAATCTACACTCTACAACCTATGGATTTTTAGAGACAAGAAAATGAGTGTGGGTGGTGAGGAGGAGGTGCGGCGGATGGTATAAATATATGACAGAGAAGAGAGAGTAGTATGGTTATTTTTCTTCTCTTAGGGCCTGTTCGTTTCCCACCCTCTAAACTTTAGACCCATCACATCAAAGAGAATCTTGCTATTTAGAAGTATTAAATAAAATCTGTTTATAAAATTTTTTGCACAGCTGTGTGCTAATTCGCGAGATAAATTTAATGAGCCTAATTAATCCATAATTTGCCACAGTGATGCTACAGTAATTATTCGCTAATCATGGACTAATATACCTCATTAGATTCGTCTCGCGAATTAGCACTAGGGTTCTGCAATTAGTTTTGTAATTAGACTTTATTTAATACTTCTAAATGACAAGATTCTCTTTTATAGGACCCCTCTAAATTTTAGGTACCCGGAAACGAACACACCCTTAGCTCCACAATAGCTAGCTAAGTCGCTAGCTTGTTGGGACAACCTTAGTAATAAATTTATTCTCTTCTCTCTCGACCTATCATATATTCTCCATCTATCATAAAAATATTACCTTCTCCTAGTGCAAACTTAATAGTGTCTAGTGTATCGGATTTCGTGTTGAAATCGCGTCTTGCAGTTTCTTCCCATCTCTCTTTTATTATAGTGCCACATAAGCTGGAAGAGTTCATGTTGAAACCACGTCTTGCAGTTTCCAGTACATGGAAGTTCTATATAGCAATATAATTAATGGTATGGACAGCATCCTACATGGAGGGTTGGGAATACCCTTAGTTCATTAGTCCCAAGGGCACCAAAAGAGGACCAACCCTCTAGCTAAAGACTGCATTAATAGCCTTTAGTCCCTCCATCCAAATAAGGTACTAAACTTCCAAATAGGATCTTGGATCCATGTTTATTATTTCATCTAGTAAGCTAGCTTAGCTGCCTCCGTCCATGCATCCATCTCAAAATTGTCAATGGGCGGCGAGCGCAAAGACCCCACCAGGCCAGTTCCACGAAGCTCCCCCTGTTGTTGACAGGGCGGGGCGGGGCGGGGCGGGGCCACACCGGCTAGCTTACCCCACGTGGAGACTAGGTCAACGCCGGCGCTTGACTCGCTCGGCCCGGCCATGCCCCCATGGGTGGGAACGGTCCCAGATGCCCACGCCCACCATGCATGGGTTATTTTTTCTTTTTCTTTACTTGTTTGATATGTTCAGCCGCTGGGTTTGGTTTTGAACAAGAGACACACCACACCATGGGCATGCAGCCTGCATCACCGATTGCTCGCTGTAGCTTAGCTAAAAGCTAGCTGCTGTGTACTACCTTTTGCCTTTTAGTACGTCTACATGCGAAACTCGTGTTACACGGCTAGGCTACGGCTACCTTCTCAAAAAGTCACAATTAGCTAGAACCATTAATAAGCTATAAGGGGAAATTCAATATAATTCTATGGAAACGTACCGATCTTTGATTTTTATACTATATATGCATTTCGATCCCTTCCGATCCATATGCAACGCAAATATAATTAATGAGAGTGTGGTAACCGGAGAAGAAGGTTTTTTTCGAACGGACGGCAATATCAAATTTATTTAATCTTTAATTTTATTTTTATCTTTACCTATTTCTAAAGAGCGAACCTTTCTACGGTACTTTATCTGTCGTTACATGGGCTCATATCACACTGCCCGCACGACAGCTTCTTGGGTTTCTAAAAATAATGAATCTGCCATGAAGCTCCTTGTATGTGTTCGAATTTGCCACCAATCCGTATCCTCTTCTCACATTTCTTTTCGAGAAATGAAAATGTGTCCTGCTCGGAGTTGCATGTGTACGCTGCATTATTGATCGTATATATTCAGATATGAGATTCGAACAAACAGCTACCCGTGTCCATAAGCCATGCCGCCGCGCAAATACCGCCGGATATGCGCATCGCTGCCGGGAGCGTCGCTAAATTCGGAGCTTCCATCGCATCTCCTGCTCGAGATCGCTGCGCGCACCGATGTGGCCACCATCTTCCGGTGCCCCACCACATGCAAGCTGCCGTAGCACGAGATCCTCAGCTCGGGCTTCCTTCCGGTGCGCCACCACATGCAAGCTGCCCCCGCACGAGATCCTCAGCTCGGGCTTCGTCCGATGCGCCTCCAAGGGCGTGGCACCGTCGTGCCCTCTAGTTTCTTAGCATCCTCGGCCAGACCACCTCCGTCGTGCATCTGGAAACTTTGATTTCCACCTAAAATTTTAGTTTGATCTAACATGTGTCACTGGCGGGTGGACCGAAGCGTATATAACGAGAATCAAACAATAATACTACGTTGTATTCTAAATGGACTCGAATACCATGTAATCTAAACGGATTCGAACATAATAATAACATAAAAATATAACAAATCTGTGTTGAAAAAAGCCTATAGAAAAACTAAGCCGCGATCCGTACAAGGTTTTTAACCGTAGCAAACACGAGTATATTTGCTAGTAGAAGAAAAGCAAACAACGAGAACTTACAGAAAAAGGTACACAAGGATGAAATAAAAAATCCAAAGCAGGGCAAAGAAGAAGAATGACCAAGATAGATAGATAGATAGATCTATTGCAGACCCTGAAAAAAAACAAAACAGCACACAAACAGACGAAGATGGATCGATCGATCTTGCATCGTCATCACCAGGGGGTGTTGCATCAATTGCAGACCGGCGCGGCTACGTATTTAACGACGCATAGTTGCTGCGCGCGGTACCCCAAGAAAATGATCGATTTCACTATATATATATATAGTATATAATATTTTATTTGGTTCGATTAAGTCAAGGTGTAGTACTACTAGTAGTATAATCAGTTAATTAAGCAACTGTTTGGTTTTCGGGATTAAATTTTAGTCCCATCACATCGGATGTTGGACACCAATTAGAAGTATTAAATATAGTCTAATTATAAAATCAATTGCATAAATGAAGATTAATTCGCGAGACGAATTCATTAAGGCTAAGTAGTCCATGATTTCATAATATTGTGTTACAGTAAACATGTGCTAATGATAAATTAATTAGGCTTAATAGATTCATCTCGTGAATTAGCACCAACTTATACAACTAGTTTTATAATTAGTTCATATTTAATATCTCCCTGGTCTAAAAATTAGCCCCCGATCCAGGGACCCCCTCCTAAGGTCATCAGGTCAGAGCTGGGTCAGAGGTGAGTAGTTAGTTGCCCACGTTAGTTGTAGGGTTTTGAAAAAAAATGGAAGCATCGTCACTCAGTCGATCGATCCCGGCCCCCTGATTGGTGGATCTGGTCTTCATGTGGTCGGTCACTCTAGCTAATTTGCACGGCGCTCCCATCCGCCGTTCCGTCTGCATCCACCCGGCCCGACCACCTGTAGCCGACCGGCTGATTCCACTTCCACATCTCATGAACTGAAGAGCCAGCGGCGGCCGTTCATTTCATCTGCTCACCTTCTCTCTCTAGGGTTCCTCTCTCTCCTCCGCCAGGGGGCATCTGCTCCAATCCTCCACCTCCGGCGCGCACATCTCGACTCTTGGAGGACATTTTTGGGGGGCTTGAAGCGCAGATCAGACCTAGGTGAGTATTCCCTCCTTACGCTGCATCCACTTCTCCCCTCCCAGTCGATTGATTTTTGGTTTTTTCGGGGTCTGCTCACCCTCTCTCTCTCTCTCTCCTCCGCGCAGGGGGCATCTGCTCCAACCCCCCACCTCGAGAGAGAGATGGTGATGGACGAGCCCCTCGACTTCGAGGAGGAGGAGGATCCCCTCTTCCCCGCCCCGCGCCCCACCAAGAGGTACAGATCCGCCGCCTCCCCTCCCGATTGGAGGATTCATTCGTTTAGTGGGGGCTTGTGGATGCTCCGCGTTGCTGGGGTTGGGCCAATCCGCTGGTTGCTGCGATTTAGGGTTTTAATGGAATGGGAGCTGCGAAATGACATTGTCCTTTGATTCCGGCAGCCCTTAATCCAATCCAACATATACCAGTAATATGTAATCATTTAATGGACTTGGGACATTGTCGCGAGAAACGTAGAACCCTTGTGGCCTGCAAGGCAATAGAAAAGTTTGCACTCAATGTCTCAAGTCCTCTTAAGTGCTTAGGTACTATACCCCTTCAGTGATTTACCAAGCTTACCGATGTCCTTTTACTTTCAGAAAGAAGGTTATCGGCTTGGATGATCTTTTACTGGATTACTTTGGAACTGGTAAGGATTTGCGCAAAGTTAAGGCTGCCAAGACTAAACATGGCCCCATGGGACATGATTCAGATGAGGAGGACAAGAAGGGTAGGGAGGACGAGATTTGCAAAATATTTGAGGATTGTGAGGAAAAAGTAATTGTCTGACCACATCCTCTTTCTCAATTTTGAGTACTACCAATCCCCGCCTCCACTTTATTTTTTTGCGTAATGTGATGTTTGAGTTTGCAGGCCAAAGGGTTGGATGCTAGAGACGATGTAACCCCATGGGGTCAACAAATTTTTGGCTGCCAGGTCAAACGACCCTACCTTTATTCTGTTTGTTTGTTCTAGGACTTGACCTCCAGATTGTTTCCTTTTTATTTCTGACCACTAAATTATCCTTGCAGAAGGCCTCCTCGAACCTTAGCGATATGGGAGTTGAAAATTGTAAACTTTTGCTATCGTTCTGTGCGAGTGAGCATCTAGGTTTCGATCTAGAGATCCAACAAGGTTTGTTCTGTTCCCAGTATGTGTTGTTCTGAATTTTAACTAAAGTCTGTTATACATTTATAGTGTTTGAATTGGCTGAACTTTTTTGTTCCTGACTCCGCCAGTATAGTTATATGGTTTGGCATTCTTTCACGTATCTGCAACTTCAGCATTTACGTCTGTCTTCGTCTCTATCCATTTCCTGTTCCAGGTTTTGGCTTTGTTACCTGCAGTTAATTTCAGCATCTTCCTCATATTATTTTTGTAGGAGAGGGGTTTCTTGAAGGCATGCTGATGGATGGATGGCTTTTGAAGTTGGTTCACATTGGTGGTTCTGTTGAAGACTCTATTGCATCGTGGACGCTAACCAAGTGTAAGAATTTGTTTCTGAACTCTGTTTAGATCGATGATTTGTTGTCTTACTATACTGTATCTTATGCCACTACCTGTCAGTGTTGTATTCATCCAATAAGAAGTTACAAGTTTCTGCAACTGACTTTTGGGATAGTATTCTTTCCCTAGATGAGGTAATATAATCATAAAGCATGTTCTCTTTTTACTCTACCATTGAACCTTCTGTAATTAGTTTTTTTTACTGATTGCAGGATGATAAACTGCTGGTCAACCTTGGGTATTTTCCAAGCTATTCTGTTCTAAAATGTGCTATGCTTAGCTATGGGTATCTTTTTGAGAATCCTGGCACTAAAGCTTCAACCTCTGAAAGTGCCACTGCAGGTTGGTTCCATACAATTTTTTTCTTTCTTTCCTAGTTAGCTGTCACTTATATGCAATGCACTCCATTTTTGGAATTGCCACCCTCAGGATGGCGACAATTCTGAAAATATTCAGATCATTTGGTAAATACTGGGTAGTAGCTTTCATATTTCAAATTAAAACTCATGATTATTCATTACCAGATAGCTCTGATGCTGGTCCACCTCATAACATCATTGTATGGTTAAGAGTTGTATCTGCTTGCTGCAAAATCAGGTACAATCTTTAACACACTGGATATTGTTATTATGTATTTCTGCTTGCTGTTCCCTTATAAAACTTAAACTGGTAGACACCAATCAACATAAGATGATTGTCTTTAATTATTTGCTCGTGAAATTCAAAACATACTCTCTTTTGTGCTTTGTGTTGCCATGTTCTGTCTTCAATAGAATGCCCAGTTCAGTACTTGTATTGGTAAAAGATGTTTTTGTCTGACATTATGATGCTATATTAATATTTGCCTGGAACGGAGTCCCAGTTGTACCAATCTAGTGCACATTTCAAGTTTCATTCTTTATTCCAAATTGGCAACGTGTCTCTGCAATAGTAATCTCCATTTCTTTGTTAATTTGATCCTTAAGAAATATGATAAATGCAATGATGTTGCCAAAGGTTTGAATTTGCTTACCTAGTTAATTCTGCTTTATTATTCCATTTGTTTAATGTACAGAAAAGTGTGTTCCATCTTCTCAGCTTCTGAGGCAGAAGAACTCCTTGTTATTGTCATTTCCCTCTTTTTGGACCGTGGGCTTGAAGGGCTCCTGATTATTTTGGGAGACTGCCTTAATTCACTTGTATTATACTTTGATACAAGTGAGTGGGAAAGTAGCTGTGTGATGGTGGCTGAATCAATCGCCAAGAGGTAATATATATATTTTTTTGTGCAGATGTGTGGTTGTCTGTTATAAATTATATTCATTTGCACAACCCAGGAAGTGTGGAGTAATTAAAGTATGCATGAAAGATTGACTAGGAGTTATCTGCAACTTATACCTCAATATGGGCCTGTAGTTAGGACTTAAGCTTCCGTGTTACATTTAGGGCATGCTAAAGTCGCATACAGAGTAAAGGTTTTCTCTTTAGGATTTATTTTATGCCTATTTAAGTGAATTTCATAACATGGCAGGGTCAGTATGGACCTTAATTGTTTAAGGATAGTCGACTGCATTACTGGAACCAATAAGCGCAGTAAATTCCTGAGGAGTCAGCTGGCGCTTCAGCTGCTGAAGTTTAACTTTGGCCTCAAGGTAAGCATGAGAGTGCTAAAAATGCATGTGCTGCCTTGTGCCCTTTTGGTTTTGTGCAATGACTGTTTGCCGTCCATGCTTATAGGTGGGGAATGTTGAAAAGATTTTGAAGCTAGTGACATCCATCAATGTGAAGGAGAAAGAATGTGACTTTTTCAGGCTTTATGTGTATCTAGTATTGATGGACAACTTACTTTTCTCAAGTGATGCATTCAGAGATAAGACTAAGATCGTTGATACTTGGCGTAATTATCTGCGCAACTGTTCCACGCAGATTGCATGCACAAACTGGGGATTCTATGCTCCAAAGGTAAAGAAATTTGATTGGCTTGAGTTGTTGACGCGCCGTTTCCTCTGCTTGGGCTCAAGCATGTTGTCTTATGCAGGTCAGAAACAAGGCTTCGTATCTTCTGCAAGGTGCAATATTTAAAAAAACTGGTGGCGATGGTAACGTTTCTGCTCGGTGATTGAGAGGCGCAGTATCTATTGCAGCGCTATTCCGGTGGCATAGACTGGGCAACAGTGAAATGCTCATAGACGGTTTTTGTATTAGGTAGGTTTTTGTATAGTATAGGCTTTGCCCTATTATGGGAGGTAGACTTGATGCTTCAGCACAATGTCGTTTTATTGCCAGCTACCCATTACGTATGCTGAGCTTGCAGTGGTTGTTTAGGTTTATGGCAGCTAGGTTTGACTATGTTGTGGCTTATGCCATGGCACATTGGCAGCAGCAAAAATAGAGCAAGACGGCCGCAATCAGCGCCGAGCAGACACCTGACCTGATGATGGTGATGCAATCAGTGAGATCTAGTTAGCTGCGGAGGAATGGATGCACATGATAAATGTGAGAAATTGTTTGTCCAAGAGTTTTTGTTTCTGCGCTTTGAATTGGCTTGATTTTGGACGCTTATTTTCCTGGTTTTTTGGTAGAGGGAGAACACAAACTTCAACCTCTCAGCCTACTCCCAGCAGTCGATTTTGATTTTTGATTTTTGCGTTTTGTTTGGTGGAGCTCATTGGCGAGCGCATCTGGAATCCGGGACGACTGGAAGCGCAAATCATCAGCAACTCGCGGCTCTCCGTGATCTGGTGTGGCGGAAGCTTAGGTCAGAATCAGGTGAGCGATTCCCCATCCTCCTAGAGCCTCCCACCCTCTCGACTGTGACTGGATTTTTGACAGGGGTTTTCCTATCTGTGATGTTGGGTTTTTCAGTGTTTGAAATGAAGTTTTGCTAACAGGGGGAAGACTAACATCCAACAGAAAAAGCGCACAAGGTGAGTCAACTTGATGCTTCCCCCCCTCCCCAAAAAAAAGCAACATGTGCTATGTCATTTTCTTGATATATTTTAGGCTGACAATAGCCTGATGATCATATATCAGGTTGAATGAATAGGCTGGTGGTTGTTTACTTAGGTTGTGTCTTTGACTCATTGTGTATTAGCTTTTTCTGATTTAACAAAACAACTCATGTTATCATTTGTTTGTTCATCAGATGCATCTTCATAAGTACATGTCTAGTTATTCTAGTTATTTTCATAAATATATCTAGTTATTTTGAACATTTCTATCTATTAGCCTTTTCTATTTAGATAGTTTATTCTAAACATATCCATATATACACGCATAGCAATCCTGAATAAAATATGCTTACTTTTCTGAGCATAATTGGTTAAACGCATATACTTCTGCTATGAAAAAAAATTATTATTAGAACTAGAGTTGGTAGAGAGAGCTGAGTTTGTGTGTTTCATTTCTCACTCTCTACAAATCCTACACCCCCTTTAGCATGGTGGCCTCCTTGATGTGCATGACTTAGCCATCGGCTCCCCCACCATCACTAACTTCTTCATTTGGTAATGTGCAGCTTTTTTTCCAAACACATGCCAATTACAATGCCAAGAGCACAGAAGAACAAGTCTCTGTGATATCTCCGATGCAGTATATTTTTTCTCTCCCTTTTTCCCCTGCAGTACTATTATGTGGTTCTTAGTTAAGCAATAATTCTTTTTAGCAGAGGCAAATTTATGCATGTCATCAGGCAATTTTTCATTGAACATTTAATTTTCATTACCCCAAGTCATGTTCAGGTTCAGAATCCTCCACCTCATAATTTGCTGTCATCAGATTCAGCAGTTGACTTGCCTTTGTTTTCTTGCTTTCCTCCAATGCCCTTCATTTGTTACAAACAAACAAAATTTTCTGTTGTTCCCTTGTTAAACCTGAGAAGTGTAAAGTTCCATTCAAAACTCAATCCATTTTGTATACGAGTTGTAGAACTCCTGCACCTTCTTGCTTAGTGCAAAATAATTGCCGGCACTGGAGGTGTTGACCAAATCTCTTCCACGCTTGCTACATCTTAGGTGTCATCAGCAACTGTCTGCACATCCTAGGTGTTTTCAGCTAGATTGTTGCTAACATCGGCTAAATTGTTGCCAACAAAAACTACGTCATCGGAAGTCTTGATTTGGAACATGCTCGATTTCATGTACCGTTCCCTCTCCAACTACTGCCTGAGTACAATAAAGTGGATTTGCATCTGACACATCTAGAAAATCATAATCAAATTCTGGTGGGAGCTCGTTTAAATCCATTTTTTATCTTCTATATCCCTCCTGCACAACCATTCAGCATGTAACAAATCTGATTAGACAACAACAGCACTAGTGCATTTTTTACATGCATCGAAAGCAACTAAATATGAATCATTACCCAATAATGTACTGTTAAACAGGCAGATCAGTTATTTTCGTTTAGACATTTTCTGCATGTCAACGTTTTCTAGTTTGTTCAGCATCAATCTAATCAAGCATTTTTTATCCCCATTCAATCAGGCTCTGCAATAGTGGATTCGAATCAGGTTCTACATCAGTGGATTCTACAACAACACATTTGTCCATATTGTTACGCACGCGGTTTAATTTCGGTGTTGTAGCAACTTTTTTGTAATTCAAGATTTGTTGTTTTCACATCTGGAGGGAATGTGTTTTTTCCGCGGATCTATCTTGTTGCTAAAACCTAGAAACAAATTTGCAGATGATGGCCGTGTAAAGAGAATTTTTCAATCTGTGTGTCACGCACTTTATCTGTTGCATTTTCGTTTTTTTTCTTCGCTGATGTGGCCGTTGACGAAAAAACAACCCGGTTTTGTGGGTCCGTAGGGTTGAAATGCGGGGGAAAAGGAGGTGTAGGTGGGGTTACCGAAACGTTCCAAAAAAGGATGGGCCATACCGTTATATTACGCCTGGCCCTAAATTAGCCGGATCCTTTCCATTATATCCGATTTTTTCTTAAAACATGTCAGAACTCTTTCTCCACCAAGCTTTTTCTATCCATAGTTCCTCTGAAAGCTGGCACCCTTGGGTATAATATCCATAGTTCCTCTGTAAAGCTGGCACCCTTGGGTATAAGGGAGGCTCAGCTGCCTAGGCAAACCACATTTTCCACCAGAGATAACTTATCACATCCTCCATTGAAAGCTTGTAACTCTTCCATCTTCCAAAACTCTTCACTCGAAAGAACTTCTCCAAGACTCTCTTAAGCATCTGGGCTCAAGCAATACAACCGACTGACTCCCGACTGGATGTAGGGCATTTTACATGAACCAATATAAATCTTGAGTCATTGTGTGCCAGATCACATCCGATCAGGACGCGCGATACACACTTCGTGTAGATTTAGCTGCCGGCCATTTCCTGAAATGATAGTTTGGTGCCATCCGTGAGATAGACATCGTGCTGTTCACCGTCCCGACGATCGGATGGCCTCCATCTCCGGCACCTCCGACCTCACGAGCCTGGGCGGTACATCCGCTTTGGCTCGATGGAGTTTCCCGCGGCTCCTCGCATTGGCCCGTGGAAACCTCCCGTCTTCGCACCCTTCCAGGCATTCGGAACCTTGGACTTCATTGCCGATCGTTTCGGCACGCTTCGCCTCCGCGAGGCCACTCCTCTGACGTCGCTCGAGGGAGACACTCCCTCGAACGGGCTGCTGGCCGACTTCAACACCGAGGCGCTGGCGCGAGGCATCCAGCTAATGCTCGGTGCCGACCCCTCAGCGAACGGCGTAGACCTGGTCCTGTTCTCGCTGCACAACTTCTTCCGCCAACTTTCCGGGGGGACCCCACTGTCCCTGCTTCGCTCACCGCGCGGCCAGTCCTTGTTCGACCTCACGAACGCCGCAGGCGTACACGCTAGGGAGCTCCCGAGAACCATGCCGCTACCTTTGCTCGCAACCAAGCTCGTGGGCATGATGGGGTACGGCCCCGCCTCGTTCCACGATCTCCTTTCCGATGATGAGCTCCTTACTCATGGCTCCAGCGTCGGGAATGTGTCGTCACTCGGCTGTCCTGTGCTACGGGAATGAGTCATAGCGGATGTGTAGGGGCCATAACCGGTTCCGGTGGAAACCGGGGACACGCACACCCCACAAGACCCGCGCGCGCAGGCCTTGGCTAATGCCTAGGCGCACGACGAGGACCTACGACAGCGGTGAGAGCACCAGCCATCGCCCGCGTCGATCCACCCCCAACGCAACTCCAAGCCTAATGCTCATGACGTGGCGGGCGGCGTGCGGGCGCGCGCCTGTCAAGTTCAGCAGACCATTGTTGCGGACGCCAATGACCCCCTGTAATTTGCACGGGCCGAACTGAACATTGCCGCAGCGGCGATGCTCCTACGCAACATGCCCTAGCTTGCGGACCCTCAATAGCAGGAGCTCCATCGCAATATCCTGACGCTGGTGGAGCGTCCTGCAGTGCAGCAAGCGGAAAACTCCGCATCACGCCATCAGCACGCGGTCTCCTGCCTAGTCGGGGGAGCGGGCTCGCACCAGCCAAACCCCTCAGTCCACCAGCAGCAAGGGCGTCCACCCCAGGCAGGCCGTGATGCCGCGGCTGCGCCTCACTCCAATCCAGCGCCCGCCGTGCAATGTTTGCCGGTGCGCGGCTGACTCGGGCCCAACTACGACGCGAGCAACGTCATTCACTCGCGGCAGGTAGCCGCGGACATGGCTGATTCCCGCCAACCCAAGGGGCAGTATGAGGAGGCCCCAGGCAAGGTGGCAAACCGCGAGATTGAGACAACGACCAGAGCCCAAGCCCGGATGGTTCGGGTCTGCGGGCCTTCGGTCATCGCATCTAGAAAGCGCCGTTTCCGCCGCGCTTCTGACCGCCCACCAACATCACCAAGTACACCAGGGAAACGAACCGCTCTGTATGGCTGGAAGACTTCCGACTCGCTGCCGAGCCGGAGGGATGGATGATGACTACTTCATCATCCAGTACCTCCCCATCTGTGTCGGGGAGCACTTTCGAGCATGGCTCGAATTCTTGCTGACCAACAACATCCGTGATTGGGCGGAGCTCAAGCAGGTCTTCATCGGGAACTTCCAAGGGAAGTACATGGGCCTCAGAAACTCTCGGGACCTCAAGAGTTGCAAGCAAGAATCTGGCAAGTCCCTCTGGGACTACATCCACTAGTTCTCCAAGCGATGCAATTCTCTCCCTGACTTCATCGACGCAAACGTCGTCAGTGCGTTCCTCTCCGGACCACTTGCAGGTCCCTCGTTCATAAAGCTCGGCTACCGAAAGCCGCGCACCACCCGCGAGCTCCTGGACATCGCCACGAACCACGCCTCCGGCGAGGAGGCAGTCAGGGCAGTCTTCATTGATGGTCGGACCATGGGCAAGGCCAAGCAGGAGGACCAAGATGAGGGCCCTTCCTCAAGGCAAAAGAAGAGGAAGAAGAAGAACCGACATCGCCCCAACCCCAACACAGTCGCGGCGGCCGATTGAAGGACAACGACGGCAACATCTTCTCCAACACTTGGAACATCAAACAGTTACGTTGTTTCTTCCGCTAAATTCAGTCCTTTTGTGTGCTTTCATTCCAAGAGCCGACTCCTATAGCGCCCCGGCCCGAACACTTTCGGCTCGGGTCACTCAGGGGCCCCATGGGGATGCACCGCCACACGCGCTGCTACCCCCTCTTTCCTTTTGTAAATCATGCACAAAAAGGCAACATTTTTCGCCCAAGCGAAAGGGCGACCTGTTCTCCCATCATGACCTAAGTGATTTTTGTTGGGTCATTCGACCTACCGAACCCTCGTCATAACCTATGGTGAACTAGCAGCTGACGCCACTCAGGCCACCCCCGGCTACACGCTGCAGCCTACGGTTAACGAGCAGGTTCGAAAGCAAAGGTGCAAAGGCAGAAATCACTCCAGGAAACAAAGAGATACGGGGGGACCAGCTTCCCGAAAACCATAAAAATGAAGCGATTACAAGCACTTAAAATTGTTCACTCGAGGGCCCTTCAACACCCCCGCGCAAAAAAGCCAACTTTTTTTTTCGCCCGAGCAAAAGGGCGACCCGTTTTTGCATCGCAATCTAAGTGATTTTTGTTGGACCACTTGACCTACCAAACTCTCATCACAACCTACGGCGAACTAGCAGCTGACGCCACTCGGGCCAGCCCCAAGCTACACGCTGCAGCCTATGGTTAGCGATCATGTTCGAAGGGAAAGGTGCGAAGGCAAAAGTCACTCTAGGAAACAAAGGGATACGTGTGGGACAGGCTTCCCAAACACCATAAAACAAAAATGCTTGACACTTAAAGCTGTTCGTTCGGGGAACCATTAAGTTCCCGCGTGAGTATTTTTTTAAAAAAGCTAACTATAAATGCTTTTACTATGGCACCTCATCCGTGTTGGCCGACAACGTGGACGGGAGAAGCCATGCTGCAGGATCAACCGGAGGAGCCCGTTGGTCGAGGGACAGCACGGTCGGGACAATGCTCGACTCGACTTCCTTGCCTGGACGCCACCACCCCCAGGCTTGTTTCCCTCTCCGTGCAGCGAGCTGTCTTCATCTACTCTGCGGTGGTTGCCTCCGCAATTGCCGTCGCCGGCATCAAGCTCTCTCCAAGTTCATGGAGCTGGTCGGCAACACTAGGGGCCCTACCACGACTGCGGCGTGGATGCGAAAAATAGGGTGGCGCTCCAACTTCCCCGGTAAGCCTCAATGCGGCACATCTCTAGTCAATAATCATATTTAATTACTCGATAAAAGTGTACAGATGATAAAAGCGTGCTAACGGGTCCCGACTTGGGAGCCCGACCGACTGAGGTTCGAAGGGCTGTCTGTGGAGGACTCGAGGCTGCCTCGCATCAAACAGAGCCAAGGAAGAAAACGTAGATGAGCCCCAACGGCCCTCGCCCGACCTGCTTAGGTAGCGATTCGGGTCATCTCAACCTTCTCATCCGATCCGGACCTCGAGCCATACCCACAGAATCTCCATCGAGGAGAGGCCAGCGGGCCACCTGAGTCGGTCGGACGACTCGGGCATCTGCCAGGAGGCAGGTCATGGAGCAATGGAATGGGACGTACAGGCTTTGCCGACCCCGTCACGAGCGACGGGCCTAGATTCCACTCGGACGCCCGGAATTTTGCCCGGATACACGCGTTAGGAGCTCACTGAGCTCGTTACTCAAGCCATGGAGGCAAGTGGCCCCGGCTCAACCCCTTCGATCGCGGATACCGCGGACGGGGTCACCTCCACGGGTACATGCACATGACACCGTTGACCTGACCGCCCTCCTTTATGGCAGGGCCGCGGCAAGTCGGGGAACCGCATTCCCACTCGGGAAGGATGGCAAAATTCCAGCCCCCGACCGGACTCACGGACGGGCGCGACAAATACAATACACCCCGGGATAAACGCGCTTTGTTCCTGGCAAATAAATATTACAAAGTACAGTCAGCCAATGGCCGTTACAATGTACGAAAAATCCGTTACCACCACCAGGGTGGTAACAATGTTAACCTTGGGAGGGCTGCTCCAAGCGCGGGAAGACTGGGAGGAACAACTTCCTTGCAAGTCCCCTTCTTGCATCCCCACCCCAAGGACACCTTGGCATGGGGCGACGGCGAGCAGTCCATCTGCCGCCGACTGAACGCCCACTCCGCCTCGGGTAGGCCTCGAGATTCTGCACCAAGAGCAGGCAGCCAACAGTGCTGCGGTGCACTTTTTGCACGGCAAGGCCAAGGCAACCCAATTGACTCGCGGTCACAAGGGGGAGCCTCTCTTACAATGTATCTCTCTGCGGCTGAGGCTGATCGATGCGACCTCTCACTCCGAGTGAAAGCATGACATCATGAGAATAGCGCCTTCACGATTAAATAAATCGCAAAGCCGCTCGGGGGCCTCTGACGTCTGACGGGTCCAGGGACACAGGGTCCCCAGCGGGCTCACTTCTCGTTGACCAGCCCAAGGTCGCGCCTGGAAAAAGCGTCCGTCTGTATGAGGCGATAACTTCATCTGGGCTACCTCGGCCCACAACCCCGATTGACAGCTCGGTCAGGATGACCAAGGCCCATGTCCCTGACTGTGGGAACGATCGAGGGTTGGGTCCGTACCGAGGCTCTGACTGAGGACTCCGACTGGGCTCCGTCTTGCACGTGCCTACCTCCCTGACCGGCAGGCTGGTCGGGAGGCCAGGCCCGGCGTACCAGCGGGTCCCAGGAGTAGGTGTGGAGGATAAGGATGAGCCTCGGGGTCAACTTGTCTTACACGGCCAGCCACTCCCTCCCCGGGGGGGGGGGGCACTATTCCACCTGCCCATCCTCGCGAAGGGATAGGGCACAACACCATCATAATCCGGCGGGCACGCCTCCGTCACAACGAAGTGACAGGGCGTGGCGCCGGGGACGGGGCATGACGGCCATACTGTACTTATCGGCGCACGCCCGCCCTCGATCGATGAAGCACGACGCACAGAGACGAGACGAGACGGCCACTCCATGATGCAGGACTTGGACGGTGGTCGTCGGAGGGCTCCGACTGACAAGGTTGACAGCCCCGACTGACAAAGCTGACGACCCCGACCGGTGGGGCTTGGAACTCTTTCTCCACCAACCTTTTTCTACCCGTAGTTCCCTTGTAAAGTTGACCCCCTTGGGCTATAAAAGGGAGGATTAGCCGCCTAGGCAAGCGACATCTTCCACTGGAGACAACTCATCGCATCCTCCACTCGAAAGCTTGTAACTCCCCCAAAACTCTCTCGAGCACCTGAGCTCAAGCAATATAACCGATTGACCCCCGACTGAACGTAGAGCATTTTGCCTGAACCAGTATAAATCTTGAGTTATTATGTGCTAGGCCACATCCGTTCACGACGCGCGATACGCACTTCGAGTAGGTTTAGCTGCTAGCCATTTTCGGAATCAACACATACGGTGGTCAAATAGTAGGGTATAGTGATGGAACATAATCCAGACCATACTCAGGGGACGGATTCCAGCTCTTGGATCAGATCGACGGTCCGCATGCATACGAAATTTGTAGATGAGGGAGATCGCAGAGCCAAGAACTTGATGGTAATATAAAGATGCAAGGATTTTAAACAAGTTCAGACCGCCGAGAGTATAACATCATACGTCCTGAGTTCTGGATTGTATTGATTGGTTTAGAACCAATCAAGAACCAATCAATACAATAGAGTGTACTGTCAGTCTGTCAGATCTATGATACCATCAAAAACTCATTAGCTGGATCGGATCGATCCTCGCTCTCTAAGCCTCCCAGCCTTCATGGGGATGCTTCATTCTACAATAGTATACCATCAACTTGCTGCCTGCCTGCCTGCAGAATACTAGCACTTTCAATCTAATGGAGCAAAAAAAATTCCTGCATCAATGAAAATTATGGTAAGTAAATTTTCTTTGCATTGCTAAGACACTACTGGTTCTTAGGAAAAAAAAATCTCAGAGTGAAGTACACTCTGAGATTGAAAGTACTAGAATTCGTGTAAGTAAGGGCGTATTTGGGAGAGCTTCACTTCACATTTTGTAGCTCAGCTCCTCAAACCTCTAGCCAAACATGTCTAGCTTCATGGGCTCAGCTCCAAAAAAAACCATAAAACTGGCCTCAACTTCACGTTTTTTGGGAAGCAGCCCAAAGGGTGCTTCAGAGATACTAGCTTCGAACGTCCTCGTGAAGTTCAGGTGTAATTACCCGCCACTGCCATCAGTTACACAAAAAATGTTTTGTTTCTATTCTCCTCCCAGGCCCGCTACTCCCTCCCCTCCCCCACCTCCTTTCTGTTCGAGCAGGCAGCCATGGAGGATGACCTCCCTCCCCACGCAGCCACCGCCGGCCTTTCCTCGCCGCCGGAGCTCGCCAGCGAGAAGCCAAGCCCAAAAACGGATAGATCCGGTCATCCTCTTCCATCCCCTCCCAATTCCGACCCCGATCTACCATCCCCAAGCCTCGGACCATCGCCGGCTGCCGTTCTGGTCGCTGGGCGACCTTGCCCGCCACCGGCGCCAAGGGTCGGCCTCTCCCGCGGCAGGGGAGGCGCACAGGGGCCTTCCCGTGGCGCGCGAGGGCCCTCCCGTGGTCGCGCAGCAGGCGGCCTAGGGGACGCGGGCGGAGGAGCGGACGGGCCTCCTGCGGCAGGCCGTGGCCGTGCGCCTGGCGCCGGTGACCCAGCCAGCCAGGGCGGCCCTGGCCGTGCGCCTGCCTCTGGGTCAGCGGCTGCCTCAGGGTGTGGCCGCGCGCCTGGCGCCGGCGACCCAGCCAGCCAAGGCGGCCCTGGCCATGCGCCTGCCTCTGGGCCAGCGGCTGCCTCAGGGCATGGCCGCGCGCCTGGCGCCGGCGAGCCAGCTAGCCATGGCGTGCCTGGCCGCGCGCCTGCCCCAGGGTGGCCTGCAGCACAGGGAGGTGGCTCGCAGCCACAGTCGCAGGCGCCAAGCGACAGCGGTGTTAAGCGTCGAGCAACAGCGGTAATTCCTCTCAATTCATGTTTTATATTGAGTGTTTCATTGTTGCAGTATATGTGTGCATTAGATACTTAGTATTTAGACATAGCAACAGCGGAAATTTGTCTCAATTCAAAGATATGTTGTGTAATTGCTCTCTAGGGTGACCAAATGGAATGGACCGATGAGTACAATGCCATTGTTTCTGAATTAATGGCTGAGCAAGTGAGAAAAGGAAATAGACCAAACACACATTTAAACACTTTAGGCTACACAGAGGTCATGGATAGGTTCTATCAAATGACCGGAATTGATTTATCAAAGATACAAGTCAAGAACAAGTGGGATAGATTGAAAAATGATTGGTCAATTTAGCAAAAGTTGGTTCGGAAGCAAATCGGAACGGGTTGGGACAGCACAAGAGGAGTAATAAGCATGGACAATGAATGGTGGGAAAAGATGAAAAAGGTTAGTGTTTATTTGCTCTTAAGTTTTGAATTCTATCTAATGCTCTTTAGTCTTGAAACGAACTTATTATTCTTAACTTCTTATTTGTTTAGGAAATTCCGGGATGTGGAAAGTTCAAGAAGAAAGCATTGCAAAATCAAGATTTCCTTCGAGAGATGTTCGGTGATATCTCTAATGATGAAACCGATCATTGGAATCCTATGAGTGATAACCCTATTATTCCTAATGATCCTATTGTTCCTAATAGCCAACAGGAGTTTGAAAATATTGATGAGGACGGAGAGAAACAAGGAGGAGAGGAGGAGGGTTGGGAGGATATGGTTCATGATTGGGGATATATGGAGGATAACGACATTGAGGTTCAGGAGGTTTCTCCTGTAGTTGATAATCAAAATAAAAGAGCACGTGTCATTCTTGAAATACCTAAGAAACACAAAACAAGTACAGCTCTTGTTATTCAAAAACATATTACAAAAATTGCTGACTCGGCTTCTTCTTTTACATCAATAAAGCAAGCCGAGGTTAGCATCAAGGAGGTGATGGATCTTGTCTTGGATTGTGGGGCAGACTATGATAGCAATGAGCATGACATTGCTACCCAATTGTTTGTGAAGAGGGATCAAAGAGAAATGTTCTTGACTCTTCCTACTAGAGAAATTGGATTCAACTGGCTTACAAGGAGGTACAATGATAAATATGGAAATTGAAGACTTAGGGTTGTGTACCATGTTGAGTTTGTGTACTTTATATTTTCATGTACTCTTTCGGATTCTTTTTTGCTTCAGTTTCATGTACCATGTGTGAACTATTGAGGGTTGTATGAATAATAATGTTAGAGTTGCCATATTTTCATGTACTCTTTGGGATTCTATTTTGCTAATATTATGTGAATTTGTCAATTTGTGTATACTTGCAGATTTCTGATAGTGAGAGTGATGATTCAGAGGATGAAAGTGATGAATTTTGGGATATAATTTTGAGTGGTGCTAGAGTGGCAGAAAAATACGTTGAGCTTTACCTAGACAAAAATCCCCAAAGGATAGCTGACCAAAGTGGGATGGGATGGTTACAATATGTTTTGAGGACTCCAGGTGAATGCCATACTCAATTGCGCATGAGCACAGAAATTTTTATGGACCTTCATGATATATTGGTGTCAAGGTATGGCCTACAACCATCTTTACACATGAACACCTATGAGGCTCTTGCAATTTTCCTATTTACATGTTCTGGAATGAGTCTAATAGAAAAAGTCAAAACCGTTTCAATCACACCTATGAGGCTCTTGCAATTTTCCTATTTACATGTTCTGGAATGAGTCTAATAGGAAAAGTCAAAACCGTTTCAATCACTCCGGTGAAACCATCAGTAGGAAATTTGGTGAGGTTCTTAATTGTTTCATGGAAATGGCAAAACATTTTCTTGTTCCAAAGGATCCTAATTTTCGCACAGTGCATCAAAGGATAAGAGATGATAAAAGGGCATATCCACATTTCAAAGATTATATTGGCGCTCTAGATGGGACACATATTAGGGTAGCTCTACTCCCTAATGAACAAGTGAGGTATATTGGAAAATCAGGGATACCCACTCAAAATGTCCTTGCAATTTGTGACTTTGATATGAGGTTCACATATGTATCGGTGGGGCAACCGGGATCCATGCATGACACGACTGTGTTATACAATGCAATGAAGGTGGACAAGAAGTTCTTCCCTCATCCTCCACAAAGTAAGAATTTTTCATTTCTACATAACTTACATTACTTATTCTTTAGTGTTAACATGATGTATTATTTGTTTGTAGATAAATACTATGTTGTTGATGCGGGATACCCTAATAGAGTTGGATACCTAGCACCGTATAAGGGCGAGAGGTACCATTTACCGGAATGGCATAGAGGTATGGAACCAAAATCCGCTAAGGAAAAGTTCAATCGTATTCATGCACGTGTTCGTAGCGTTGTTGAGAGGTCATTTGGAGTCTTAAAGATGAAGTGGCAAATTCTATATAAAATGGCAATCTATCCATTGTGGAAGCAAAAGATGATAGTTGTGGCGTGCATGGTAATCCATAACTTTATTCGTGAGCATAATAGTGGTGATTTGGACTTTGAACGTGTGGAACGTGATGAACATTATGTGCCTACAATACCGGAAAGGTATAACAAGTATGTAGTTCACTCCGATGGATCGACTTCATTACCTAATGCGCCCACTATGGATGATTTCCGTGATGAATTAGCGACCGCTATTGCTAGAGGTTGGAACTAGTGTATGTAATGTTAGTACTTGATGGAGACTTGAATGGATATGTAATGGTGTTTGACATTGATGGAGACCGTTATTTTGTAATATTTATGAACAAATATTCGAGTACTAACTTATTATTATATGTGTTTTTATTCAAATTTAATTTATTTTGTAGTGTTTTTCAATTTTTTATTGATAATAAAAACATATTACATATCTCCAATATTTTATACTAAAAAGAAAACAATCTCATGCATTATTCAAGGGTAGAAGAGACCTTTCCATATAAACTCTCATTTTCATGAGGCTAGAGTTGATCTCCAAGCCAAACACTTCTAAAAAATTCTCAGCTTTGAAGCTGAGCTGCTCTACTCTGAAGTTCATGAAGCTGAGCTGAGTTTTATGAAGCTGAGCTCTTCCAAACAGCCCCTAAGAACTGCCATTAGAGCTTTAGTTGTGAGTTGTAACCCGTGAAAGCTTTTACTGAAATTAATGCTAGTTTACGTGGTGCTGAGATTACAGCAGCCAAGTGTACCGGCGCTGTCTAAGTCGACCTATTCTTGAAAGTATATGTTTTTGTACAAGATATTTCCTTTTCTCCTGAATTTTTATTCCAAAAAGGAGAACATGGTTGATGAAAAAAGAAGTATGGAAGATATCTAGGCCATCTAGAAAATAATTTCTAATAATATCATTAGAAAACAAACTATTGACATCCAATTTTTAAGATAAGAAATATAACAAACCAGCTACTGCACTATTTGTGCGGGCCACCTTGCTAGTTATATCATATCATACTATTCCGGCAATTTCTTTTCCGGCATTAGTCTGCGTGCTGATTTATTTGATCTGGTCGCTAGACTTCACGCTAGCAACATGTACCTTTACTATTCCGGCAATTTCTTTTCGTAAGCTGTTACGAAAAGAAACACGACAAGAAAGTTGTGCAGTACACGCCATTTCTTCATGTATCAGAACAGCAGCTACTTCATGCAGTGATCTGAAGCAACAATGCTAATTTTTTCAGAGCAATGCTAGCTACCAGGGAAGCACCAATTTTTGCAGATATACAACATAATATAAGATACTATATTGTCACACAATGCACAACTAAAACATTCAGCAACATTGAACACTGCACGGAAAATTACTGCAGAATGTATCTCACTGATGATTTCGGACCTAGAAACAGCAGTGTCTCAGCAATGCAAAGAAGATTTACTTACCATAATTTTCATTGATGCAGGAATTTTTTTGCTCCATTAGATTGAAAGTGCTAGTATTCTGCAGGCAGGCAGGCAGCAATGTAAAAAGATACACTAATGAGACAAACATACTTATAAAAAAAATTACACTAGCACATAAACAGCACGTCTCTTGGCGAAAACAGATGTAATGGCAGCATTATTCACCACAGAGAGAGAGAGCGCGCGCGCGCCAATATCCAAGAAAAAGAAGAGAGAGAGAGAAAAGAAAAAGAAATAAAGGAGAGATGGCTCATGAAAAGGAGTTCATACACCATCCACCAAAAATATCCACCACCCACGTTTGCTCAGATCTCCACGGTGTATAAAATCTTAGTTCAAGGAGGGAGACCTGATTATATTGGTGCCTTGGTGGGCATGCGTGGATCGGAGCTGCAGACAATTATAGCAGAGTGCAGAGCAGGCAACCAAGGGCAAAGCACGCAGAGAGCTAGCCCCATTGCTAAAGTGGTTTTGGGGATAGTTGGCCTATGTGGTTAGGATCACCCAAAATATACAGCAATATATATAAGACATTGGGTTGGCAAATCTCTGTCCACATTCGGGTGCGCAGCGATCTGCTGGGCTGCAAGTGTACACAAGTCATAATCCATGCTTCCTCTTTGATGACATATTGGGCAGGTTTGTATAGCGCGGATCGGAGCTAAAGGGGAAGCTGCTAGCTGGAGGACTCCACCAAGGTGATGCTTGGGCTTGGCGCGGCGTATAACATACCCTCAAGGCAGTGATGGGGAGGACGAATGAAGCTCATTAGGTCGCTCAAGCTTGTCGGATGTGATGCTTTTGACTCCCTGTTTGAGTTGGCAAAATGCTGCAAGTAGCTTGTTCTTTTTCATGCTTCTTGGGGCAGGCTTTTATGCCTTGCAACTTGTATGCCTGGAACCCTGGGCCCTCCTTTCTATAGTTCAGCACGCTTGAATCAGGTTCGGCAGTTTGTTGTATGGCAATCTCGTTTAATTTCTATAAACAAACTTTTGGAATTTCCGATCATAACGGAAATGGGAACATGCCTCGCTTTGAAAAAAGAAATGCAATTTCTTTTCCAGGCTCAAATTGTTCCAGAATTCACAAGGCAAATAAAGTCATCTCAGTCTGATTTATTTATGACCATAACAATGCCTTTTTCCCTCGTTAAACATTAAGAATCGAAATGCAAAACAATGAGCCATTACAATGGAGAACTGGAGATGATATCTACAAAGCATTGCACTATGTACAATGACAATATAGTGTAAATAAAAAAAAATCAATAAACATGAGCTCCAGCAGTCGCCCCAATGATCACAGCAAGTGTAGCGAGGACTGCCTGTTATACCAAGAAATTCACATTAGAATGGACCCAACATTCAACACTAAAGTGATGGGTGCAAAAGGTGATGAAAACTGGAGTTCATGAGGGCGACATCTATTCTATGCAGAAAGTACTAGTTTACATAGAAGTGTAGAACACTACGCTATTCGCTATTGCTATAATTAACCAAGAGAGTGGTGCCTGTTTTGATGACCGGATGTAAATATTTTTTGTTTCCTCCTATTTGCTTGCTTTTGCTTTTGGTTGTTTGCTCTGAAACTCCTATATTAATACCAGTCCGGCAGATTTCGTGCCGACCTGTTTCAAAAAGATAGCCAACCAAGAGAATCGTAGGCGCATTCTTTTCTTTTAATCGCGTAACCTCCTCTCTTTGCTATATGGATCACTAGCTATACAGATGTAGAAATCTTAGTGCATGAATTATGATGATATAGCTAGGTTCAGTCCAGCATGTAGAAATCCAACAAACTTGTTGCTGTGAACTACAATTTCTTCATTATTTTTCTTCATACATTTCTCAATTATTTGATTGGTTACTAGCAGAGCAGCATATGATCTGAGCAGCCATGAAGAAACATTGCAGAAAAGAAATTTGGTCCGTTTTTACAGTCAAACCAACCTTTTCCTAGAGAATGGTACTTTGGAACACAAGAATGAAGCACACTGGATTCAAACACTAACCTCGCTCATGAGGTGGATAAGGAAATATGGTGGTGCGCTTAGATGGACGTGCATAGTTTGAAGAGGCGAAAATGCCACAATCGGACATGAGAGCATATATAGAGATGAACTTGGCTACTATATATATGAATCTGATCTGATGGATCATACATATATAGTGATGAATACTAACTAGATCTGATGCTGAAGTTTACTCACAGCTACTGTGCATGCGACAAAGCCTGGTTTCTCCCTGTGGTCCACTCTGGAACACCACAGCAGAATGGCTCCAACATACCAGGGAATAGCACCAAGGAAGAAGCCGACAAGGAACCTGCTTGGAAGTTGAAAGGAAGGCTAATTTATTTAGAAAGCAAAACAAAAGGTAATGCTAAAGCAGCAGCTTAGTTGCAGCATAAATTTCTGACCGAGTGTGAATCCAATGATAATTAAAATCTGTGATTATTGAAAAACAGATGAAGAAGGGTGATGATGTTGATGACTGACAGAAACCAGCCAAAACCGATGCCGCAACAAGGGAGGCGGTCATGTCCATGTCCACGCACACCTGCTTCGTAATCTTGATCTGGAAGCAGATAGAGCCAGGGAGGGAGATTAGAACAAGAGCATAAATGTAGCGAATTTCCACTTTGGACGAGACAGTGAGCGATGAGATGCATCCTTGAGGCAGCGGCAGTTACCGGGACGAGCGGCGGCGCGGTGGTGGGCTGGCGGCGGGACGGGCTGGGGGAAGCCGAGGGGCGGCGGGCGCGGGGGCGGGTAGCTGGGCGGGCCCTGGAAGGTGCCGTAGCCCCATGCTTTGTCCTCCTCCTGGTCCTGGCCGCCGCTCATCTCCCTCCCTGCGATCCCTCCTTGGCCTGAGAGCAGAGCAGCACACTGGCCTGGGTGGATTGGATTGGTGGGAGCAGCTGGAGGGAAGGAAGCCTTCAAGCCCAGATCCACCGGCAATTAATTCCCCACATGATGAGGATAGACAGATCTCATTCTGATCTGAGGAGATTACCTGTCGATCACCGGCCGATGATCTGATCTGATCTCATCTCATCTCATCTCATCTGAGGAGGAACAAGAAAAACACTTAATTAGATGCTAATGGAATGCACTGATTGTCTGGGGTGGGCTGGGCTGGGCCCCAAAAGGCCAAATAACTCCACTTGGCCTTGCTTGACAACAATTTCTTCCCTTCCTCAAAAAAAAAAAAAAAATCTTCCTCCTTGGAACGGCCTGGGCCCTGAACTGACAACAACAATTTCTCAGTTACCCGGCCCCATGTTTGGTTTGTTCTGCTAGCATGCATCTTATGATCGCACGGTTGAGCAGCGGAAAAACTCTCACCGCAACACCGGTTTCATGTTGCACGAAACATCCAGTGCCCAAAGTTTGTAACCTACCGGAACAATTCCACCATAACATATAGCTCATATTACACACAACATCTAATACAAATGTCCTGATACAAGCTTTTAACATTTTAAAAAAATCTCACTGCAAAACGTGTGAATGTTTTGCATTTCAGATAATTTTTAAGGACTGTAACATTTCCTACAAAAGTCACTGCAACATCACATATCACCTGTTAAAACATCAGAAGTGATACATTACAACATCAGAAAACAGCTAATCCCGACAACAACATATTACAACATAGAAAATATTATTGCAAACATTAAGGACCAGTTATAGCAGTACTAAAAATCAATTGTCGCAACATGGGGAAAAAGATAAATCACAAAATCACATACCGCAACACACTTATTATAACGTCCCAAAATCATCGATTGCAACATCTCACTTCATCAGTTGCAGATAAAAAACCCTAGACTTTAACTACCACTGATCAGGATCTGTGAGTTTTGATTTCAAAGCAAAAATATCACCTAAACCTCGTGATATGTTTCACGCAACACTGATTTATTTAAAAGGTGATAATAGGACACTTAAACTGTCACCTCGCAACATTCAGAAATCAAAATTGTGACATCCTCAAAAAAAAATTGCAACATCAAAAAAATCACTCCTTGCAACATCTCAAAACAATCTTTTGTAAGATATCAGCTCACATGCAGCTAAAACAAATTGAAGCACAGCAACATTGGAGAAACAACCTAAATCCCAACCAATAATTATATGTTGTAGCATTAAAAAACTGCTACAACATCAAAACTTACCTATTGCAATATGCCAAAACTTTTACTGCAACATAAAAAGAATTATTGCAAAAAAAATATGTCGCACCTTGGCGGTTGCTTCTCCCCGCCCCATCCTCCTCCTCCTCCTTTCCCTTGCTTTGCTATTTGCTGGGGGAGGGGGAGGGGGCGGGGGCCATGAGCCCGACGAGGCCGAGTCCTCCACTGCGCAGAGGCGGAGGCAGGAGTCGCGTCTGTCAGCCGCTAGGTCGCTCGCCAGGGTGAGGAGGTGCTCTCCTCCATGGAACGCGAGGTCGAGTGCCGCAACCGTGAGGCCGAGCTCCTCACACTCACACACCTCCAGTCGGTCTCCACCCTCGACCCCTCCCCTTTCCTCCTCTCCGAGCCCGCCACGCCGCCGCCGCACCCACAGGCGCCCTCGCCCACTGCGACGCCTTCGCTCCTGCAGACAGCGGCGGAGCAGGAGTGCCGCGCGGTCATCGAGCGCGGATGCGCGACGCGACCCCGCTTCTCCTCATGGCTTCTGCGGCACACAAGCGGCCTCCGCTGCTGTTCTTCTCGCCGGCCCGGCGGTCGCATCGGCGAGGAGCAGGAGCGCGCGGTTGAGAGGCGGAAGCGGCGAGGAATGGAAGCGGCGTGCGCTGGAAGGAGGTCTTCCAATAACACGGCGTAATCAATTTTAATGGATGGCGGATGAGGGCGTCCGATTGGTGGATGGGGCGTGGGGCATTCTAACGTTAGCATTACCATATTATTATTGGGAGACACGTGAAAATATTCTCCAATATTTGAACCGTACCGGCACACATTGGGATTACATTATATTAATTCTCACCCAAGCGATTATTAGTGCCACCCCAACACCAACCTTATTAATTCCTATATACACGTTTTATTGTGATAGTCGTCCACTTCGTCGAGCTAGCTCAAGTTGTAGATTTCAAGTTGAATCGTTTTAGTCCATTTGCTTAATTTTACTGATAATTCGAAAAGGGTAACTTTCAAGTAAGAAATCAACTCTTGCAATATTATTTTTCTTGCGTGCTTGTTTCTTCGTACTCCCACCGATATAATTGATGTCCCATATGTTAGTTGGATCAGTAATCAGTTGGCTGATTGTGCTTTCCGCCATTATAACCAAAGCGCGCACTGCTAAGATAATTTAATCGAAATGTCTCTAGACAGGATCTTGTTTGTTTCAGCACACATGCACCTCCCATTACAACCAAAATGCACCGAGCAACTAAGTTAACTAGCACTAGCAATGCGTGCAGATATGTGCAGTGTATCATCAAATATGTGGAGGAGGCCAATCCACAGCACTGCCGGCCGATATGATGTTGGCAGCAGGTGTCATTGGGCACCCCATTAATTGTCCTGTGGCGTGTTTCCTTTAGCTTACCGGCCTTAATTCAACCTGAGACCATGCATGTGACATTTGGCCAAGCACAGCAATTCAGCTGCTTAATTTTTTCTTAAATATTATATTGGGACCAAATTGAAGATCCCCTTTACCGAAATACATATATACGTACGCATATCTCCTCAAGAGGATCAACCTGCACTGAAAAGGTGTATATATATGAGTAGTAAAGCTAGCACCTGGCCTGCCTCTTCGTCCGATGGTGCTGCTTTCATATATGTATAATATTTTGTTAAGAACAACAACAAAGTAGTCGACTAAATTAATTAAGGGGGGCTAGCTAGTCTTTTGACCATTCAATGCTGCACTTAGCTTCTTGAGAGTATGCCTGCTGGATCTCCTAGCCTGTCTCCTTTTCCTTGCCATTGCAATGTTGCATTGCCTTCCCATCTCATTGCTCCACACATATATGCATATTGTTCATTCCAGGCATTGCATCTACTACACTAATAAGCTAAGCCAAATGTAATTAAGGTGGGCAATGTCTCCATAGATTATGGTCCGCTCTCTTAATTCTTTTCATGCTTGCATTGTCAAAAATATAATCAAATCATTCTTTTAACTAACAAGATTATATTTATTGTAAAAAATCATGACATACAAAGGCAACCTATCTCTACTATTTTCTAAAGCAAGCAATGATTTATTGGTCTCAATCGGAATTCTAATCGGACCTGGACAAATCAATCGGAATCCTAACCAGAACTCGGACAAATCATTCTGACGGGTCCAGAAACCTAGGATCCCTAGCGGACCCACCTCCTGCTGACATTCAGACTAGCCCAGATACAGCATCGGAAAGGAACGCACACCTTCGCGGGCCGCGGCATCGTCCAGACCGCCTAGGCCCATGATCCCGACCGACTGGCCGGTCGGGAAAAGCATGGCTGGCGTCCCCGACCTAGAAGACGACCGGGGACTGGGTCCGTACAATGACTCCAACTGAGGTCCCCCGACCAGGCTCCACCTTACGCGTATGGCTATCCCTGACCGGTGAGGCAGAGGACGGCCGGACCCTGCATACTAGAGGGCCCTAGGAGCAGGTGTGGCGGATAAGCGGATAAGAGTGCACGCCGAAGTCAACTTACTGTACAGGCCAACCACTCCCCCCACGGGGGTTGCAGTGCCCCTCGCTGCCACACCGGGAAGGCGCTGTTTCACCTGACCGTCCTTATGAGTGGACGGAACATAACAACATCATCACAACGCGGCGGGCACGCCTCCATCATGGCGGAATGACGGGGCGTAATGTTGAGGACGGAGCGTGACTGCCATACCGTGCTTATCAACGCACGCCTGCCCCTTCAATTGGCGAAGTACGACGCATAGGGACAAAACAAGACGGCCACTCCGCGACACAGGATCTGAACAGTGGCCGCCCGAGGACTCCGACTAATAGGGTTGACAACCCCAATCGACGGGGCAAGGAACTCTCTCTATCTCTCTTTCTCTACACTTAGTTCCCCTGTAATGAGGGCCTCCTTGGACTATAAAAAGGAGGGTCAGACGCCTAGGAAAGGGAACCAAAATCCAAGAGATTCATTCTCCATTCGAAAGCTTGTAACACCCTAAACTCTCACGAGCACCCGGCTCAAGCAATACATCCGATCGACCATTGACTAGATGTAGGGCAAGATTGTCTGAACCAGTATAAATCTTGAGTCATTGTGTGCTAAGCCATCTCCGATCACGACGCGCGACGTACACTTCAAGTAGATTTAGCTGCCGGCCATTTCCAAAACTGACAAAATCAGAATCCCAATTGGAATCCGAACAATCAATACCTCACGTGATCACGACACGGCATGTACATGGAGTAAAAAAGCATAAAGTAGGTGGTCTCATATATGTCCGAACAAAATTTATATTACCCGTAAAAACGCAGGGGCACTATGCTAGTATATAGCAAATAAAACTAAATTACGTGCTTTAGAAATAGGTATAGATGGGTACATATCTCGCGTGCAGCTACTTTCACCATCAGTATACCATCATGCGTATGTTCACATACTTATTTATCACTTTAAGTATGTTTATATACTTATTCTAAGATACTTCAAAGAGATATATACGAAAAATTTCAAAAGCATATCTATTTTTTAAATATATTATTATACCTTAATACTAGTATATAACATTAAGTAGAATACCTTTTATACCATCACAGATAGTCTAGAATGATCACATACACCTCGTATATACCTTCCATTCGGTCAGATACGTCTTACATCATGAGATATACATGTAGAAGTAGCTACAAGCGTGTGTAGAATAGATATTTCTTATATATGAAAAATCCTTTCTACACTCGCTTGCAGCTACTCCCACATATGTATCTTATAATGTAGGACGTATCTGACAGAACGAAGAGTATGTACATAGAATATGTGATCATACTAGAATATCTATGATGCTATATATGTTGGGTCGTGACCATACATAGAGTATATGGATATACTTATTTTTATATACTAATACTAAAGTATAATGATGATATATTTAAAAAATAGGGATGCTTTTAAAATTTTTTTATATATCCCGAATTAGCATATGAACATGCTCAAAGTGATAAATGAGTATGCGGACATACGCACAGTGGTATACTGATGATGAGAGTAGCTACACGCGAGTGTAAAAAAACTATATATATATATATATAAAGTTCTTTTGTGAGAATGAACTTGGATATTAGATAATAATGCATCGGTACGGTCTTGCAGCTTACAACAGAGCTCGTCCATATATTGATCGGTTCAAATTAAGGCTACGTACTGACTGATGATCATCTCGATCTCATGGCTAGCTACGTGATTAATTGCATTACCTGCAAATCAAATCCAACCTTGCAGAGGCAGCGATGAAGAGCACAGCGGTTGCACGCCAACGCCTAAGAAATCCCTGGTCTCCTCCCTCCCCACGGCGGCGTCCTTGATGAGCCCGGCGTGGCGCACCGCCGACAAGACGTCGTCGTAGGCCACGTTCCCGGTGGGATTGTTATTAGCGCTCTGCTGGAACAACGTGGCTGCTCCAGCGTCGTCGGACATGGCGTTGCCGGACGTCACGGCACCCATCTGCGCGGCCTTCTGCAGCAGCGCCGTCGCGGACATGTCGGTGGGCGCCGCGGGCTTCGCGTGCTGCTGCCCGCTGAACACGGAGGGCACGCTTTCCGCCTCCGTTGTCGCCGTCGTCAGCTCGCTGGCGTTGTTTGACGAGGAGAGCTTGCCGTTCCCGTACAGCCAGCCCAGCCCCAGCTGCACCGCCGCGTCCGAGGTCCGCGCGAGGAGATCCGCGTACAGGTGCGGGGGCACTGGCGCACCGCCACCTGGCCCGGCCAGGACGCCACCACCGATGTCGCCCAGCGTGTTGCCGCCCCAGAGCGAGAGCCCAGCAGGCTTGAGGTGCGGTGCGGCGGGGGCCGGCGGGAGCATCATATTGGGGCGCACGGCCAGCCCCGCGAAGAGGTAGCTGCTGCTGCTCTGGCCGCAGAGCGACGTGGCGGCGCTGGGCGCGGCCGCGGCGGCGCTGAGCCTGGCCGTCTCCTCCGCCAGCGCGTCGCAGAAGGCGCGGTGGGTGATGAAGCTGTCGCGCCTGTATGTATTGTAGCAATGTAAGCTGCCATGAATTGGAGAGGATGGATCAATGGTAGATCGAAGAACGAAGAAGACGACCGCCGACCTCGAGAAGAGCGTGCCGCAGTCGCATCGGTACTCCCTGGTGCCGCAGGTCTTGGAGTGCGCCTTCCAGTCCGACTGCACGGCGTAGCGCTTGCTGCACTTGTCGCACTTCCACTTCTTCTCGCCGTGCTTCCGGCAGAAGTGCTTCTTGATTCCGGTGAGGTCGCCGAGCGCGCGCGCCGGGTTGTGGTGGACGCAGCTCTTCTCCGGGCACACGTAGACGCGCTTCCGGGGCTCCTTGCCGCTGCGCTGCCGCAGCTTCCATGGCAGGTTGTGCCCCCGCCGGTGGAGCTGCAGGTTCTGGTCGCGCTGGAAGCCCTTGCCGCAGATCTCGCACACGAACCGGTTCGTGGCCAGCAGCGTCCTCGGCGACAGCGCGATGACCTCGGCATCAGGGTCTGCGTGCAGTGCAGGTTTGCTAGCTAGGTTAGGTCAATCATGAGCATCAATCGATCGTCCATGGACATGGTGGACCAGACCAGACCTACAAGATCGAAGAACGTAATTAATTAATGGAAGAGAGATCGACGAGGACGACTTGCCTGGTGTGCCCGGGAGGTTGCGCTTCTTCTTGGCGCGAGGAGGGAGAGGCGGCTGCTGCTCAGCTGCTTGTTGATGAGACGCCGGCTGCTGCAGGTTGGTGAGAGGAGCCAAGGGGTTGGAGATGATGGATGATGCCGCTTCACTTGCCATTGCTGGTTGCTTTATTTTCCCTCCTGTAACTACTCGCTCGATCGATCACCGTACGTACCTGCTTGACTTGTTTAGTTAGTTCCTCCTGATGGATCGATCTTAATTCGATCCAAGAACGAAGAATCTTGTCTGCCTCTATCTATCTTTGTAGCAACAAAAGGACAACTAACAGCTAATTCGCTCTCTTGATTATTTTGGGGGGACAGAAGAGAAGAGCATGCAACTATTGTTCTTACTTCTTAGGTGTACTGCGGGTCATTACTCAAGCAAGCCAATGCAAGACGCTAATTCAGCTACCGGCAGCATTAAGAGGCAGCTGCAAGAGGATAAATAGGCATGGAGAGGGAAGCAAGGGAACTGATCTGCTGCTGCTGCTGCTAGAGAGAGAGAGCCAGCAGAGAGAGAGAAGGGAATAAAAAAATCGAAGAGGTAAAAAGGTGAAAGATGAAAGGTGTAGCTAGCGTTTAGGTGTTTGTGCAGGTAGCAAAGAGACCAGAGCCTGTGGGTGTGCAATGCAATGGAATCCATGATGACGCATATGATGAGGAGAAAGATGGGGAAAGGTAAAAAGCTGTGCCTTGGTGCCTTTGCAATTGGCATCATTAGCCCATAATGTGATGCTTGCTGCATGTCCATCTCATCTCAATCTCTCTCTCTCTCTCTCTCTCTCTCTCTCATCCCGGGGTGACGACTCCACCATGTACGCTCATCAGATCAACTCTCCTTTGCAGTCTGCTGTCCCTGGTCTGACCTGTCTACCGCTACAAGACTCTAGCTTGCGATTTTCGAGTATTTTTTATGAATGGATAACGACTATTGGTATTATTTAGTATAATTTTTCAAACAGTCAAAAACAAATTATCCTGATTTAGGAAATTCCCGAGTGTTATTAATCAAACGACCAATGCTTTTTTTTCTAGGAAATGCATGGTGGCTGCGGATTCTTGGCTCCTAATTTGTTCTTCCTCGCTCTCAGAACAAGTCCAAATTAGGGCTCCTTGTCGTCAGATGTAGGGTACGGTGTATAAGAGGTTGCGTTTCCAGTATGATCACCTACGCAATCTACCCTTTACTACTCCGTTGATTGGTTGCAGTTGTAATCTCGATCGAGCTATAGAGCCAAAGTAATTAAGCTTGGTGTGTAGCAATGCATGTATCTTCCTCCATCGATATATCCTTATTTCCATCAAAGTAAAGTCAATGATCTCATGCATGCTAACAAAGAAGTAAAGGTAGGGGTATTTTGGGTTAATTATTTGCATAGTGGCAGTGGTGGATATGTGTGTGTGTCTATATATATGTGCAGTGTGTGTGTGTGGACACTTTTTGCTTTATTTTTCAGGTAATTAAAATAATTTCTAGGCCCTGAGAGCTAGCTAGCTACTATTGGATTGGCCAAATACTAATAGATATATGGATTGACTAATAATGACTCAAAAATTAGGTGACACACTACGTACGGGCAAAAGTCAAAATTTAGCTACGTGTATTGGCCAAATACTAGTACTAGTAGCAGCTAGCTCCATCGCACATGGATGCACTCCCTTCCCATCGATCCTATATACAATGTTGCCCTAGCTAGCTATAGTACTATTGTTACTAGGCAGGGACTGGGATGCAATGCGATAGAGATAGATATTTACAAATATACATATATATTAGCTGGTAAAAGATTGAACTGCTATTTATATATATGTGTATGGCGTTTTGTTATAATGCACCAGGGTGCATTTTGTAGAAAATGCATCTACCCTTTCAGTTGTAATTGTGACAGTTCTAGTTGCAACTGGATTGTGTCCATTTGCAACTAGTTCGCGTCTAGCTGCAACCGGGGCGGTCTGAGTTGCAACTGGTTCGTGCCCAGTTGCAATCAGTTCCGTCCAGTAGCAATTGGTCTATTCTTCCAGATGCAATCGGTGTAGTCTCTCAGTTGCAACTGCAAAGTGGGTACATTTTATATAGAAAAAATATATTTTATCCTCGTACGTATGTATATGTATAAATATATAATGGTACGTGTGTAGGCGCGCGCGTCCAGGCCAAGGCCAATGCAAAGAAATAAAAAGGTGGCGGGCACGGCACGTGCAGTGCATGCGTTGCGATCGATGCATGCAAATAAATCTGTACTAGCGGCCATGTAGATAGGCGACGCCAGAAACGACAGGAAATGGAATATCTGTCCGGCCTTGCATGCTAGCTTTGAATTGGTTTATTTGCTTCTTCGTTCTTCGATTGCAATGCATGCATAAATATGCAACTATTTACATCTATCTCTTGCTTGGTCAATGCAATGGTCATCATCCAGTAGCTAGCTACATTATTACATGCATGGATATCTAACAAAACTGCGTCATCATTTACAACAATGCCTGCTGGACTGACGACAGTGCTGCATGCTGGCGCTTCACTTCGGGGCTGTCTGTGTCTGGCAGCTCGTCACATGCATGCGTGTTCGATCAGACCGCGCGTTCAGGGCTTGATCGATACATGCGTGCATGGTGATTTTATTTGTCTCCGTTGTCACTGGCATATAGTATAGCATAGTAGTAGTGTTCGTCAGATTCCTCTCTTTCTTTCTTTAATTTCCAAGGATTCAAGGGAACCGTGCATCGGCCATCGGAGTAGTATAGTAAGATTGCATTGCATTGGTCAGAGCAGAGCAGAGGTACTAGCTAGCTAGTTATATATAAGGGCGTCAACTGTTGTCGTGTCTTGATTGTCCGACCTTGCATGACAGAAGCTAGCTAGCTAGCTAGAAGCTTAGCTTCCTTCCTTCTAGTAATTATTTTAATTGTTCAATTTGAGACTAAATTATTCCAACCTACCAATCTCAACCACTATCGAGGCGATTCTTACAGTAGTTCATCGCAAAAAGGTATCCAATAGGCTGCCTATAAAAAATAAAATATCAATTTATCTTACTCCTCCTTTCATTTTCTCTTCCTCTCTCTTCCTCCTCCTCTTTCCTCAGATCAGCTCGGTACGATTTAATTTTGCACTGAAAATTGTGGACTCTGCAATAGCTACGTGCTTCTGTAAATAGTCCATGATAAGGGTATGTTCGTTTCCTGCGGTCTAAACTTTAGAGGGGTCACATCAAAAAGAATCTTATCATTTAGAAGTATTAAATAAAGTCTAATTACAAAACTAATTGCAGAACCCTAAGGCTAATTCGCGAGACGAATCTAATAAGGTATATTAGTCCATGATTAGCGGATAATTACTGTAGCATCACTGCGGCAAATTATGGATTAATTAGGCTCATTAAATTTGTCTCGCGAATTAGCACCCATCTGTGAAAAAGTTTTGTAATTAGATTTTATTTGATGGGTCTAAAATAGGAAACGAAGAGGACGTGAGAACTTCTTATCCAAATACATAGGTGTTACCGAAGCAGGATAGATATCGGCCAGTGAGTGACAGGAACATGTCATGTCAGTGGCAACGTGTTTGTTGATGCATGCAGCATAGGGTCTGCAGATGCGCATTCCAAAGCAGCAGATAGCCAGAGCGAGTGAAATCTGACCATCAGCAGCAGCTAGCTAGCAGGCAGGAATCAGATCATCAGCTGGTGGATCATCAATCATATCAAATCGCAAAGCAGCATGCTAAGTCAGGTGGCAGCAGGTGAATATTTGGAAGTGTGGGAAGGCGTCTGCTTGCTTGCGAGCTGACTTTAGTCAGCTAGCCCTAGCAGCTATGTACTTTCTAAAATCACATGCATGCATACACAGTAGAGAAGAGAGAGCTAGGATGCGTGATCATGATGAGCCTTTTTGCCTTTGGACTAGCTTTGTTTAGCGCTAATCCCTTGGACTCTAGCGTATGAACTCTAGTAAGCCCTAGGATATTCTCCGTCCTCATGCACGCATTTGCAATTGCATGCCCCAAGGGCAGCCTACACCACAGCCTTTCTAAAGAGACGGGCGGACACAAGATTCCTTTCCAAATTAAAGTCCGCAGAAAAATATTTTGCTTTCTCTCTCTCTCTCCTCTCTCCTTTGTCTGCTAGGCTGCTACTAGTAGTATGGGAGAACGAAGTGAGATATACTTTGGGAAAAAAAAACTAACATGGAGGTTTGGGGGAAAGAGAAGCCTTGTCACCATGGGTATGTTTGCTTTTGCTTGCTTGGATTGACCTTGCTCACTGCATGGACCAGACATTTTTCTTCTAGCTAGCTAGGTTTACAGAGAGATCGCTGAGGGAGAGGGAGAGGGAAGAGCTAGCGGTTTGCAGGAGGTGCCGTCGATGAAGGAGCAACAGGCAAGGTTGGAGTGGGCAAACCCTACTGAAGAGGTTAGGGAAGGCAACCTAGAAGGGACGGTGCGATTGGAAAGGTGGTGCAAGCATTTCAGAATATACCACTTAGATGGTACCCAAGATGTTTCAGGACATGCCATTCTCCTTTTTGTCATACATTTATATGTTTTCTTCGTAGAAATGAGTTCCTCTGATGTAAAGGCATAGGATGGTAACCATCGAACGAAGCAGCACTAGTAGTTTTTATCATTGACAGTGTCTTAGCTACTGTTGAGCCTGGGATTAATAAAGGCTTTAGTCCCAGGTTGGACCCGGCTAGGGAGCCACCAACCGGGACTAAATGTTACCCTTATATCTCGGTTGGTGGCTCCAATCAGAATTAAAAGTCCTAAACATTTGTAGCTATAGCACTAAACTTTCATTTTGGTGTGGGTGTATGGACACCCACTATAGCTTCTCCCCTGGAATGAAGGGAGCGCGAGCGAGCCAGCAAGCCCTATACTAGCCTAATTCATTCATTGTGGATGAAGCTTATATTAGAGGAGTCTCGTTCGCCCTCACACGACTGTATTTGACATGCGCAAAGGAAAATACAGCCCTATCAATTGGATAGTATTTTGATTCTTAAGGTTCTTGCATTAGGATCCAACCACTGGTTTATGTTAGCTACTCATTCATCCCAAAATATACTCCCTCCATCCTAAAAACCATGCAATTCTAGCTTTCTATCAACCACTATTCGTCTATACGGCCGTTTAGCCCGTGCACACGTCGTGTAAACGCTACACAATGGCCCGCCATATCATTTTAATCAGCTGTTTACCCTATTTAATGTCCGTTTAATCCATTTAAATGGCTATTTAGTCCGAATAAATAGCTAAACAGTAGATGAGCGACTGTTTATCGTTTACCGTTTAGACTAACACTTCTACCAACTCAATCTATTGTGCATACCATGGAGCACCCTTATTGCCCCACCTACCATACATGCTAGTTGTCGTCTCGTCACCTGTTAGAGCAAGTACATTGGAGCCGTCTAATAGACGGTCATGCAATGACACGTCATCTTGAGATGACTTAATAGACAACCTAGGTTGTCATTTTGGTTGTTTTGTAGTAGTACCATATCCTTAACTTTTGGAATAAAAAAAAGGAATATTGTGACAATAATAACTCGTACAATGGCGAGTAAGCGGTCTCATAGTTCTTAGTTTTAGTCTACGAGATGATTGTTTCGTGAAGCAACCACCTCGTTCTCTCTTCTCCTCCTCTCTCATTCACATCATCAAAAATTATATATGGATCTATATGAGACAACCTATGAGACCGCCGATATATCGCAATGTACTTGCCGTTAGTTGATGCATGCATAAAGGGGACCAATGACTTCAAAGGCATCATGAGGCCATGAGTGTGAAGCATTTTTGGCCATTTTTGAACGTGCCGTTCAGACTATTGTATTAGGTCTTCCTTGTGCGGCTCATTGTACGTAGTTCCGAAGCCATCTATTCATTCCATTATATTGTATTAGACCATAAGCAGGCTTGATCATCAAAAGCGACGAAGTCCTAAGGGCAGAAAAATAGACCGTGCCAAATAAAACAATCACGAATGCTCAATATGCAGAGAGTGTAACTTGCGTATGAATAAATAATCAATAAATAAAATGAGTTAAGCAATTAAATAATGGATGGTCCCGTAGCTCGGTTAGAGCGTTGGTCTTACCGGCTTCTTTTGTTTTTTGCGTTCTAGCTCTCATATCATTATTTTTTTTATACATGTATTTTACCCCTCACGCCAAATAAATGTTTTCTTTGTTATTTTTACACGTCATTCTTATTTTTTTACCTCTCATATCAAATAAATGTTTATTGTCCATATTTTTACTTGTCATAGTTTCCTCAAGGCTTGTCCTTTTTTAAGAAAACAAGAAAATATACATTAGAGACAAACACATTGGAGACCATAGTTCATGATAACACCAATAGATATCTACATATAAGCTGAAAATTGAAAGGATCTCGGTGATGCTTAGAGGGATTTTAAATAGGCGTACTTGATTTTTGCAACGGTTAATCTGTTGAAACTTCCAATACAAGACCGAAACTTCCGACAATAGGAAATTTCTTATACGAAGTTCAAAATTAAACTTGACTACAGAAACTGTCTAAATCAAAAGTTGAGCAATGATGTTAGGAGACTTCTGCAAGCGATTTTTGCAAACACAACAACACGAGAATGTATATCGGTACAAAAGAAGCTCTAGGTCAACAAGCACTAAATAAATGCAATAAGCGCAAGAGACAAAAGATTTGTTCACCAAAGTTTACTTCCACAAAGGAAGCTACGTCTCCGTTGATGAGCTCACAAAGAGTAGGGTCTTACAACTAACCCTTTTCCTCACTCAATCAACCACAAAGGAGGATTGAGTCACTTACTAAGAAATCCACAAAGGATGGGTAATACAAACTTCCCAAGGCGCACACACACGAGAGGACGCTCAACCGGACGACACTAAACCGTCTAGAAGCAAGATTCAAGAGTAACAAACGCGAATCAAAGAATGAAGATGCTTCAAGTGCTCTTGAGACGAATGTGGATGACCTCACACTCAAATCTCCAAGCCTCACACCTCCATCTTACTCTCAACTTAAGGATTAGCTCTTGGAGGGAGTGGGGAGGAGTATTTGAATGTTCTTGGAGGTGTTCTTCACGGGAAGGTTAGCAACCAGTGAAGAGAGGCTGAGGGGTAATAAATACCCGAGCCCCCAAAAAGTAGCTATTAGTGTGCTGGTTATGTGATTATCGGAACTTCCAGCCCCTGATCGGAACTTCCGACCCTATTAAAAATAGCTCGCTAAGGACCTCTTGTCGGAAGAAGCTGGAAACTTCCGACAAGGGTCGGAACTTCTGACACATACTGAATTAGTGAGAAAACTAAGTGCACAAGTATGTGATTTGTTCTCTCTTAGGTGGTTAGCATCTCAATTAAGCATTTTGACATCTTCATGCTATCCATTCGCGTCTCTCTTAATAGTACGGTATTTCCTATGCTCAAATTCAAAACAGAAATTAATAAAAGATCTTTTATGCTCCAACACCATCTTTAAATTAAAATTGGCATCTTTTCTTGCTCATTTCCATTTCATTAAAATTTAACACGTCCATACATTGATAAACTCGTTACCTCCTTAATTATGTATATCATCAGCACCAAAACCCACGTAGGGGCCAAATGCACTTTCAAAAAATATGGTAGACAAACAAGTCCTACGTATAGATGGCAACGGGTAAAATCCGCACGGATATATCCTTCAGATACCCATACTCGCGAGCTAAAACTCAAACCCACGCCCGCTACCCGCCACGAGCAGAGGACCACGCTCGTGCCCGCTATCCGCGGATATCCCATGCTCGGGGGTACGCCCGTGTAAGTAAGAACTTAAGAAAATCAAGTACACAATAACATCTAACGCTAAGTAAACAACATCCAACGGTAAGTAAACAAGTGTCCATCAACATCACCTTCACGACGCCCGTGAGTAGCATGAATCGGAGGAGTGGACGAGGGTGCTGAGGAGGACCCCACGACAGCGGCCGGTCCAAGGGCCGCAAGGCCCCCTACGATGGCGGCGGCTGTTCCAGGGGCGGCGGCGTGCTTGGCGAGGAGGTGGCGAGGCCCCCGCGGCGGCGGCCGTTCCAGGGGCGGCGGCGTGCTTGGCGAGAAGGCGGCAAGGCCCCCCGTGGCGGCGGCCGGTCTAGAGGCGGCGGCGCTTTTGGCTAGGTGGCAGTGCGCTTGGCGAGGAGGCGGCGAGGCCTCCCACAATGGTGGCCGGTCCAGGGCGGCAGCGCGCTTGGCGAGGAGGCCGTGAGGCCCCCACAGTAGCTGCCATCTAGGGGTGGCGTCGCGCTTGGCATGGAGGAGGCGGATCCGGGGCGATGAGCTGGCACCTGGCGGCGGAACGAGAGGCAGGGCGCGAGGTAGGGGCGCCAGGGCCACCGAGCGCGGGGTCGAGCGGGAGCAGGGAGGAGGGCGCGGGCCGGGTGGACCACTGGCGGCGGCGCGTGGCCTTTCACCGTGGAGCCGAGGAGGGGGGCTTGGGGCGCGGGGCGGACAGACCCCTTGCGCGCGGAGGTAGGAGAGGGGCGGACGGGCCCCTAGTGACGCGCGGAGAGATGAGTTGGGAGAAGAGAAGAAAACCCTAACAAGACCATATATGTATATATCCAAAGTTACGGGCCCACCTGTCAGCTATCAAAACGGGTATAACGGGTTTGCGGGGGTGGATATCAATTTTTATACCCGTGAGCAGATACCCGTTGGGTTTGAAGTCGTGCCCGCGCCTGTGCCCGCGGGCATAAACTCAGACCCGTATTCGTGCCCGTTCGCGAGCACGCAGATTTTTCCTGCCTGTTGCCATCTTTAGTCCTACGGTATCAACAACAAGTGCATCCAACATCTCTACATAATTTAATTTATTTTAAAGGTTCCAAGCTTCTAATGAATTTGTGTGAAATTTTGTGCCCTTTAATAAGACTAAGTATAATGTCGTGTTAATGCTACAACAACATGCTGAGCTATTGTATTGTATGTTTTGATAATGTGAATCAAATAATTGACCAAAAGGTCACTATATGTTTGAATATAATCTAACATAGAATGACACAGATTTATGCAATAGGTAAAATGGAGGGGATAAAAAGTGAAGATATCTTATTCTCGGAAAAGACCATTCACCAATTCACTGTGTCCGCTTAAACACTCTACCTCTTCCAAAAAAATAAAATAAAATAAAATTTAGACTCGATTTACTCAAAACTATTTCAATTGGTCCAATACACCCTCTAATAAGATTTCTTTTTTTTCTAAGCATATAAGTTTAGTTTTAAGTTGAAAATTTGTGTGGTGACTTGTAACACGATATCCAGTGTTAGAAAAATATATTTGAAATCTTCCATGATTACTTCCGTGTATTTCGCACGTGTAGAAAGGAACAGAAGTTGAGTTGGGCCGTAATTGGGCCAATCCGCTAGTTGGGCCATAGTTTTAAGTTCAGTTTTAACATGGTATCCAGATGCTGGGCCGTTGTACGTGGAAGCGTATTTCGCACGTGTAGAAAAGGAACAGAACTGGAGTTGTAGAACCTCCGCGCCGCCGCACGACCTCGAGAGAGAGATGGTGATGGACGAGCCCCTCGACTTCGAGGAGGAGGAGGATCCCCTCTTCCCCGCCCCGCGCCCCACCAAGAGGTACAGATCCGCCGCCTCCCCTCCCGATTGGAGGATTCATTCGTTTAGTGGGGGCTTGTGGATGCTCCGCGTTGCTGGGGTTGGGCCAATCCGCTGGTTGCTGCGATTTAGGGTTTTAATGGAATGGGAGCTGCGAAATGACATTGTCCTTTGATTCCGGCAGCCCTTAATCCAATCCAACATATACCAGTAATATGTAATCATTTAATGGACTTGGGACATTGTCGCGAGAAACGTAGAACCCTTGTGGCCTGCAAGGCAATAGAAAAGTTTGTACTCAATGTCTCAAGTCCTCTTAAGTGCTTAGGTACTATACCCCTTCAGTGATTTACCAAGCTTACCGATGTCTTTTTACTTTCAGAAAGAAGGTTATCGGCTTGGATGATCTTTTACTGGATTACTTTGGAACTGGTAAGGATTTGCGCAAAGTTAAGGCTGCCAAGACTAAACATGGCCCCATGGGACATGATTCAGATGAGGAGGACAAGAAGGGTAGGGAGGACGAGATTTGCAAAATATTTGAGGATTGTGAGGAAAAAGTAATTGTCTGACCACATCCTCTTTCTCAATTTTGAGTTCTACCAATCCCCGCCTCCACTTTATTTTTTTGCGTAATGTGATGTTTGAGTTTGCAGGCCAAAGGGTTGGATGCTAGAGACAATGTAACCCCATGGGGTCAACAAATTTTTGGCTGCCAGGTCAAACGACCCTACCTTTATTCTGTTTGTTTGTTCTAGGACTTGACCTCCAGATTGTTTCCTTTTTATTTCTGACCACTAAATTATCCTTGCAGAAGGCCTCCTCGAACCTTAGCGATATGGGAGTTGAAAATTGTCAACTTTTGCTATCGTTCTGTGCGAGTGAGCATCTAGGTTTCGATCTAGAGATCCAACAAGGTTTGTTCTGTTCCCAGTATGTGTTGTTCTGAATTTTAACTAAAGTCTGTTATACATTTATGGTGTTTGAATTGGCTGAACTTTTTTGTTCCTGACTCCGCCAGTATAGTTATATGGTTTGGCATTCTTTCACATATCTGCAACTTCAGCATTTACGTCTGTCTTCGTCTCTATCCATTTCCTGTTCCAGGTTTTGGCTTTGTTACCTGCAGTTAATTTCAGCATCTTCCTCATATTATTTTTGTAGGAGAGGGGTTTCTTGAAGGCATGCTGATGGATGGATGGCTTTTGAAGTTGGTTCACATTGGTGGTTCTGTTGAAGACTCTATTGCATCGTGGACGCTAACCAAGTGTAAGAATTTGTTTCTGAACTCTGTTTAGATTGATGATTTGTTGTCTTACTATACTGTATCTTATGCCACTACCTGTCAGTGTTGTATTCATCCAATAAGAAGTTACAAGTTTCTGCAACTGACTTTTGGGATAGTATTCTTTCCCTAGATGAGGTAATATAATCATAAAGCATGTTCTCTTTTTACTCTACCATTGAACCTTCTGTAATTAGTTTTTTTTTACTGATTGCAGGATGATAAACTGCTGGTCAACCTTGGGTATTTTCCAAGCTATTCTGTTCTAAAATGTGCTATACTTAGCTATGGGTATCGTTTTGAGAATCCTGGCACTAAAGCTTCAACCTCTGAAAGTGCCACTGCAGGTTGGTTCCATACAATTGTTTTCTTTCTTTCCTAGTTAGCTGTCACTTATATGCAATGCACTCCATTTTTGGAATTGCCACCCTCAGGATGGCGACAATTCTGAAAATATTCAGATCATTTGGTAAATACTGGGTAGTAGCTTTCATATTTCAAATTAAAACTCATGATTATTCATTACCAGATAGCTCTGATGCTGGTCCACCTCATAACATCATTGCATGGTTAAGAGTTGTATCTGCTTGCTGCAAAATCAGGTACAATCTTTAACACACTGGATATTGTTATTAAGTATTTCTGCTTGCTGTTCCCTTATAAAACTTAAACTGGTAGGCACCAATCAACATAAGATGATTGTCTTTAATTATTTGCTCGTGAAATTCAAAGCATACTCTCTTTTGTGCTTTGTGTTGCCAAGTTCTGTCTTCAATAGAATGCCCAGTGCAGTACTTGTATTGGTAAAAGATGTTTTTGTCTGACATTATGATGCTATATTAATATTTGCCTGGAACGGAGTCCCAGTTGTACCAATCTAGTGCACATTTCAAGTTTCATTCTTTATTCCAAATTTGCAACGTGTCTGTATTTACTATTATTCCAAAATCTGTGATAATGATTTCCCTCCCTCTGCAATAGTAATCTCCATTCTTTGTTAATTTGATCCTTAAGAAATATGATAAATGTAATGATGTTGCCAAAGGTTTGAATTTGCTTACCTAGTTAATTCTGCTTTATTATTCCATTTGTTTAATGTACAGAAAAGTGTGTTCCATCTTCTCAGCTTCTGAGGCAGAAGAACTCCTTGTTATTGTCATTTCCCTCTTTTTGGACCGTGGGCTTGAAGGGCTCCTGATTATTTTGGGAGACTGCCTTAATTCACTTGTATTATACTTTGATACAAGTGAGTGGGAAAGTAGCTGTGTGATGGTGGCTGAATCAATCGCCAAGAGGTAATATATATATTTTTTTGTGCAGATGTGTGGTTGTCTGTTATAAATTATATTCATTTGCACAACCCAGGAAGTGTGGAGTAATTAAAGTATGCATGAAAGATTGACTAGGAGTTATCTGCAACTTATACCTCAATATGGGCCTGTAATTAGGACTTAAGCTTCCGTGTTACATTTAGGGCATGCTGAAGTCGCTTACAGAGTAAAGGTTTTCTTTTTAGGATTTATTTTGTGCCTATTTAAGTGAATTTCATAATATGGCAGGGTCAGTATGGACCTTAATTGTTTAAGGATAGTCGACTGCATTACTGGAACCAATAAGCGCAGTAAATTCCTGAGGAGTGAGCTGGCGCTTCAGCTGCTGAAGATTAACTTTGGCCTTAAGGTAAGCATGAGAGTGCTAAAAATGCATGTGCTGCCTTGTGCCCTTTTGGTTTTGTGCAATGACTGTTTGCCGTCCATGCTTATAGGTGGGGAGTGTTGAAAAGATTTTGAAGCTAGTGACATCCATCAATGTGAAGGAGAAAGAATGTGACTTTTTCAGGCTTTATGTGTATCTAGTATTGATGGACAACTTACTTTTCTCAAGTGATGCATTCAGAGATAAGACTCAGATCGTTGATACTTGGCGTAATTATCTGCGCAACTGTTCCACGCAGATTGCATGCACAAACTGGGGATTCTATGCTCCAAAGGTAAAGAAATTTGATTGGTTTGAGTTGTTGACGCGCCGTTTCCTCTGCTTGGGCTCAAGCATGTTGTCTTATGCAGGTCAGAAACAAGGCTTCGTATCTTCTGCAAGGTGCAATATTTAAAAAAACTGGTGGCGATGGTAACGTTTCTGCTCGGTGATTGAGAGGCGCAGTATCTATTGCAGCGCTATTCCGGTGACATAGACTGGGCAACAGTGAAATGCTCATAGACGGTTTTTGTATTAGGTAGGTTTTTGTATAGTATAGGCTTTGCCCTATTATGGGAGGTAGACTTGATGCTTCAGCACAATGTCGTTTTATCGCCAGCTACCCATTACGTATGCTGAGCTTGCAGTGGTTGTTTAGGTTTATGGCAGCTAGCTTTGACTATGGTGTGGCTTATGCCATGGCACATTGGCAGCAGCAAAAATAGAGCAAGTCGGCCGCAATCAGCGCCGAGCAGACACCTGACCTGATGATGGTGATGCACCTGGTGGTGGCTGGATCTCCTCTCCATGTTACTGGCCAGATTCCATGCATTTGTTTTCGGTCTTGCCTGCTGGTGTGCACATGGCCTGGCCTCGACTGCACTGGACTGGGCTCCCGACAGAGAGCCAGGTCCCCATGCTCTACCTCTACCCACCCATCTTCTGGGTCAAAAAATACCAAGTGGGTGATGGATCAATCAGATTGTTGTTGTTCTGTTCATCACAATGTATCAAGGAACAATGAATGAATCACAAAAGAGACAGCTAGCTTAGTATCCATTACCATCCCCATCTATGCTTGTGGAATTTGAAAGAATTGAAAAGAGGATCCAATCCAAATGTAATTATATAGTATATATAGTAAGTACATGGGTACGCATGGTGTAACAAAACTGATCCAAGTAAGTATGATGATGATGATGATGATTATGATGATGGTTTGCATTGGATGTATGGTCTGGCTGGGTTAGCAGCAGCAGCAGCAGCCAGCTAACACTCTTGTCGCACGTTGCACGCGACGGCCTGCGCCCACATCCGGAGCTGGTCCTTCATCTCCGCCGCGGACCTCGCCTCCGACTGCACCCTCACCAGCGCCGGCGGCCGCTGCTGCCACGCCTCCGACAGGTAAGGCCTGCCGCCGCTGCTTCGGCTGCGGCTGCTCTTGGCCTGCTTGAGCCCCGGGAGGACGCCGGCCAGGCTCTCCCTCAGCTCCTCCTTGTCGAAGACGAAGCCTAGGTCCCTGAACCCCTGCACCTCGATCGACTCCAGGTCGCTGGAGCTCCTCCACTTCTTGTCCTGGAACACGCTCCTGGAGCGCGCGCTCAGCGAACGGACCTCGCCGCGCCGCCGCCGTGATTCACCTGCCCGGGAGATGGAGGGGGGCGTGGCTGTGGACTTGGTGATCTGGTTGTGGTCGTGGTCCGTCGCGGAGGACGATGGGACGGGCATGGACGGCGCCCGGCGCAGCGCCGACCTGCCACTGGCGCCTCCCTCGGCCATCCTGGTGCGCAGGACGCCCTCGTAGATGGAGCTCCAGTTGAGGTCGTCGTCGTCCACCTCCACCTGCTCTGGCGGCTGATGCTGCTGTTCTCGATTGGCACCGCCACTGCCAGCGACCAGCAGCAGGTCGTCGTCCTTATCCTTGGGCATCTCCTCCATCATCCCGACGTGGGGCGACGGAAGCGACGGAGTCCGGAGAAGCCTCCGGCCCCCCGACGCGTGTAGTAGCCGGGACGGCCCCGCCGAGGTCGTCGAGCCCTGCTTCTGCTGTTCCCGTTGATCCTTGGCAGACGACCTGGGCAGCCGCGGCGGCTTGTTGCTGTTGGCGAGGGTGTTGCTGAAGAACCAGTACTCGTCCAGCAGGTCCAGCGGCCTCCTCCCGTGGTGGTCGCCGTCTTGCGGTGGCGAGGGCGAGCAGCTCATGGACGACATGGATAGATGACGGGTGTATTCCTCCTTGTTTTCTTGTGGATTGGGGAGCTCTGCTCTGCTGTGCTGCCTCTCCCTCTTTTGGTGGGCCGGGGCCGCAACCGCAACGCAACCTCAACTGGCTGGCGACTTCACTTGAGGAGCTGATTGATGAGCAGCCGAGCCAGCTAATGGCGGTTGAGTTGAGGATGCGTTGCGGCCACATGGGATCCATTCATTGCGCGCTCGCACATGATTGATTGCAACTAGTATCATTATATATACATATACATATATATATATATATATTAATTGCTAGTAAGTTTTAATTAATTTGTTTCTTTTTTCACCTATAAAACAACGGGAAAAAAATCCTTCTCTGCTGAACTGCTGATGCTTGTAGGCAGCTCTATCCACCGGTGTCTTGTGCCCGCTGATTGATGTGGCGTGTTACAGATTAATTACTTGTGCAAGCAAGACAAGCCGACGGCGGGGTAATTAATAAGTAATGATGTTATTATATGATAATATAGTAGGAGTGAGTATATCGCTTTCTTCTTCTTCACCTTCATAATGCATTCATGCCTCTTGTAGGCTCAACTCACTCCACGTGGGCTTCATCACTACCATTGCAACCCTGATTGATAGTAAGCGGCGACTCGGCCCCCGCGTCGTCCCCGCTCCGGCAACTCGGGCGGCGACTAAAGATCGAGCCGCCGCCACCCCCGTCTTCTTCTCCCGCTCCCTCGCCGCCGCGGAGGGGCAGCCGGAAGCCCGCGTAGGCCTCTAGGACGGCGGCGGCGGGGCATCTCGCCCGAATTTGGCTGCACACAGCAGTTTCGGGGCGAGGGAACATGCGGGCCGGCCATGGCGAACCTCGCCGGCTGTGGTGATGGCGGCAGCTCCAGGTGGCGGATTCGGCGTTCTGGTGGCCGGATCCGGCGCTACTGTGTGCGGATCCGCGCGGCGAGGCGGCAGTGGATCGGAGGAGGTCGCGGGCATGAGGCGCGGCCTGCGGTGGATGCGCTAGGGAGCGGAGGCGCAGAGATGATTGGGCGACCCTGCGGTGCGCCTGCGCTGGGTGCTGGACGCGGCGGCCATGGCGGTGTGGCCGCGCGGGGGCTCGTTCCCGGCGGTTCAAGCCAGTGGAGGCGCAAGAGGAGGGCCTGCGACGTGGAGGCAGCTGCTTGTGGGCTGCGAGAGCGGAGGCGAGCAGGCCAGTGTGCGGGAGCCGTGCGCCACTTTGGCGGCCTCTTGGCTCGCAGGCACAGTGGTGGGCTGGTGGCGGCGCGCGGCTAGAGCAACGGAGGTGGAGGTATGCGGCATGGCATGTGGAGGCGCGGTGGCGGCGCCGTCCTGGTTGGACTGCCGTGGCTATGGCCCAGGAGTGCCGAGCCTTGAGCATGCAGTGGGGGGTTGGGTGCTCCGGGCATAAGCCCTCACCAGCATTCTTTCTGGTGGATATGACTGCAGCGTTCTATGGCGTCGTTTTGCCCGTTGGGGGCGTCATGTTGGAGATACAACCCTCATGCATGAGGTTCTCTAGGTGAAAACCATGTACAGTTCTTGGACGAGCGACGGTGGCGCTATTGGCGCCAAGGGAATGGGGTCCCAGCGTAAGTGATCAGTAGAGACGCTCGCCCGCCACTCGAGGGCTGGGCCACAGGGTAGGCCCACCTGACTCTCAGGTCCCGGGAGCCCGAAGGACCCCGGGATACTACTATGAAAGGACCTTGGGGAACGGGAAACTGCCTTTGCTTCGAAGGAAGCGCTCTGACAGTCAGCAGGGTAGGCGGCACTAAATAGCCCCCCTACATGCTTGCAGGCGGATGGCCTGCATAGATGCATGAAGGGCACGTCAGCGGTAGAGGCAACACCTCATTGGTTCTCTATGTATAGCCCGTTATGGGATCCCTCTTGGATTATAAAATAGGAGACCCGGGGCAGGGAAGGGGGGTTGTCAGTGTTTTATCGCCAAGCCTATCGAGGGATACCCCTGAGGTGGTGAGTTATAGGTGAGGTGTCGCCAAGATTAGAAACTAAATAGGTTCGGACCGCCGAGAGCGTAACCCACTGATAGGTGGCTCTTGCGTTCTTCGACCCGAATGATATAGTTGTGTAGGCATATGCTCCAAAAGGAGTGATGAATACTGTCTTGATTTGATCTTCTTCTTTGAGAGCAATCTGATGGTAACCCGAGTAGCAATCAAGGAAAGAGAGCATGACGATGCCCGCCGTAGAGTCAATGACTTGGTCGATGCGTGGGAGCGCGAAGGGATCCTTCGGGCAGTGTTTGTTGAGATCAATGTAATCCACACACATCCTCCATTCATTATTATTCTTTTTCAAAACTAGTACAGAACTAGTACAGGGTTGGCTAGCCACTCTGTGTGGTAGACTTCTTTAATGAAACCAGTTGCGAGTAGTTTTGCTAACTCCTTCTTGATAGTCTCCCTCATATTTGGGGCGAAGCGTCGTAGTTGTTGCTTCTTCGGAGTGGCTTTGGGGTCGACTTTTAGGCAATGCTCAATCAATTCCTTAGGCACGCCCAGCATATCCGCTGGTTTCCACGGGAATATGTCACGGTTGGCCCTAAGGAAGCTGATGAGCATGCTTTCCTATTTGTCGCTCAAGCCGCCTCCAATCAAAGCAGTCTTGGATGAGTCTCCTTCTTGCTCTGGATGGCCATGATGCCAACGTCACTTGGGTTTGGTTTTACCCTGGACTGGCTAGACCTCTTATTGGGGATCTCCATCTCTGAGTCGGTGAGCTTTTGTGCCGCCGTGAAGACTTCCGCGGAAGGTTCTGGCACATATGATATCGTAGTGTACTCGATCACCTCTTAATCGTAGCTGTACGACTTCTTCAAGTTGCCATGAAACGTGAGTACACCTGTCTTGCCTAGAATCTTGAGTAGTAAGTGGATGTAGTGAGGTACGGCCATGAATTTGGCCAAAGCTGATCTGCCGAAGATGGCGTGGTATGACGACTCGAAGTCGGCCACCTTGAACTTGATGTACTCCGTGCGGTAGTTGTCTTTCATCCTAAAGGTGACCGGCAGGACCAGTGAACCAAGTGGTGTAGCTGCGTTTCCCGGGACGATGCCGTAGAATGGAGCTCTGCTGGGGTTAAGCATCTTGGAGATGTTCAGCCCCATCTTCTTCAATGTACTCGCAAAGAGCAGGTTGAGGCCGCTCCCGCCGTCTATGAGTACTCGAGTCAACTGTGAGTCTGCCACGACAGGATCTAGGACGAGCGGGAATTTTTTTGGCTCGGAGAAGCTGGTCCACTGGTTGAAAGATATTTAGGCCCCTAAGTGGGTTTTGGTGATAAATAACAAAGCACATGTATATTTAATCGTGTTATTAAGCATGTGTGCAGGTGCTTAAGGTGACCGAACAAAGCATATAGCAAAGCGTGAACCCTCAAAAAGGATATGAAAAGCGGCGTTCTCAAGTGTACTAAAAGACTAGATTTTATTTTTGAAATTGAGTATAGGAACACCGTACTATCAAGGGGAACTTTGATCCACTAGTGTAGACATGGTCGTTGTGCTCAAGAGAACCCACAAAAATCATAAGAAACCATCCTACCACACAAAAATGGGACTTCATGTGAAACTCTGTGTCTAACCCGGAGTGTCCGGGTTTCTATCCGGAATGTCCGGACAGAGTGTCCGGAGTATCCGGACGTATACCCGGAGTATCCGGATTACTGTTACCGGTCTGCAAACTCAATTGGTCCGGAGTCTCCGGACTCCTTTGTCCGGAGTATCCGGACATATACCCGGAGTTTCCGGGTACCGCTCTCCCAACGGCTAGTTTCTGGGAGAGGGGGTATAAATACCCCCATACCCCCTCTCATTCTCCCTCTCTTGCTCATTTTCGACCAGAACTGCTGAAAAGCCAAAGAGAGCCCTCTCACTCCCCATTTGCTCCATTCTTGAGTGATTTTCTTTGGGGTTTGAAGTGAGATTGTTGCAAGAGCTAAGATTGTGCAAGTAAGTCTTGATTTCATCTCTTGAGCACATCATCCAAGTCTAGCCCGTGGATTCTAGTTTATTACTCTTGGAGCTCCAAGCTCCTAGACGGCTAGGCGTCGCTTGTGATTGCGTGATTGATTTGTGAGCATCACAGCTGATTGTAATCTTCATTCCTCTCCGAGGAATTCATAGTAAGTGACCCTAGGGTTTGAGCGTTGGTCTCACCCTTGGGAGAGGAGCATAGGAGTTCTTGAGCACCGTCTCTTGAATTCTTCCTCAACGGAGACGTAGCTCCTTTGGGAGTGAACTTCGGGAAACAAATTATGTGTCACTCTCGAAATTCTAGCTTACATTTGTGATTATTTGCTTGTGAGACTAACTTTTTAGGGTTTGAGGGCGATCTACTATTATACAAGTCTCAGGAGTAAGACAACTGGTGAGAAACACTTCAGAGGTACCACTAGTCCCTCTAAATTTACTGGATTCAATTTACAACATTTCTATCTTTGATTTGTAGCAGTTTGTTTCATACCCGGATAGTCCGGACATTATCTCCGGAAACTCCGGACACTATATCCGGAGTATCCGGACACCTGTGTTGCTAACCGTGTTTAAAGTGTTTTTTAAGTTACAGATTAGCCTATTCACCCCCCCTCTAGGCATCTTGAGGTCCTTTCACTGGTCATCCCTAGAGAAGGAGTCGGGAGCTCGCTATATCTCAGAGGTTTTTGTATGGCTGGCTCGAGGTTCTCCATATTTGAAGCTTAACCGCTTGGAGAGTCAAGATGTCAAGTGACACTTCATCCAAGGGTCTGGTCGATCCAATGGTTGAAGTCCAGAGGGAAAGGTCATTTGAAAAATCTGAAGACAAGAAAAAGAACAGGCTACAAGAAGAGGAAGAAGAATTGGAAACAACCGACAATGAGATGTCATTTCAAGAATGGAAGGCTGGGAAGAAGAAGAAGAAGAAATTGCAAAGAAAGAAAGAAAGATCAGGCACCAAGATTATAATCGAGTCAAGTGATGACTCGGATAATGGCTACAAGAGAAGATCCTCAAGTTCTTCAAAGGTGAAGAAAAGAGCCGACTATCACCAAGTGGCTCATGACTACATATTTCAAGTTCCTAGTGATCACAATGCTTCAATTCACATGGGAAAGCCCCCTTATTTTGATGGAACGGGGTACAATCAATGGAAGACCAAAATGTTTGGTTATTTGAGTGCAATTCACAAGGATCTTTGGAAAATCATTGAAGTAGGGTGTGAGATCCCGGAAGATGGAGAAGCCACAACGCCCGTGCAAGCATATGTCTTGCAAAGAAATTATCAAGCATTGAACATTCTTCACTCTTCCGTGAGTCCGGAAGAGTTTGACAAAATTGAAGATTCTTCTACCGCCAAGGATGCTTGGGACACACTCCAAGTAAATCATCAAGGGTCAAGAAAAGTTCGAGAATCAAGGATCAAGACTTTGGATGATGAACTAAGTCTATTCTCCATGAAGAAAGATGAAACCGTTAAGGAGATGTATAACCGCATGAAAAAGATCACCAATCAAATCAAGTCTCTTGGTGGAGATAAATGGGGTGATCGTGAGATAGTGGATAAGCTCTTAACCGTCTACATGGCTAGGGATGTCACATTACCTAGTTTGATAAGAGCGGAGAGGGGTTTCAAGCATTTCACCGCCGAGAATGTTCTTGGAAGAATTGAAGCTCATCATGATCAATTGAAGAGAGTCAAAATAAATCAAGATTTGGCCGATCTACAAGAGCAAGCTGCAAAGAATAATTGGTTGGCTCTTCAAGCTAAGTTGAAAGGCAAGGAAAAGGTAATCCAACCCTCAAAGAATGATGACTCTAGTGATGGTGAAGATGATGAGCTTGATGATGAGCAAATGGCATTTTTCATCAAGAACTTTAGAAAAGTTCTAAGGAAGAGCAACTTTTGAAACTTTGGCAAGAACAAGAATGAATCAAGAAGAAGATCAAGCAAGCCAAGCTTTGGGTGCAAGAAAATCGGACATTTCATTGCGGATTGTCCGGAAGAAAAGAAGAAGAATACGAATGCCAAGGAGAGTTCATCCAAGAGGGATAAGCCAAGATATAAAAAGCGTGTCGGTGAAGCTCATCTTGGTCAAGAATGGGATTCAAATGAAGAGAGCAACTCCTACAATGAAGATATTGCAACCATGGCATTCAAGACCTTATCTTCACATCAACAAAGCTTATTTGAAGATCTCACCGATGATGAAGATCAAGATCCAATCATATGCTTGATGGCAAAGAACTCAAAGGTAATATCTCCAAACTCATCGGATGATGAATTAGATGAAGAAGATGAAATTGCTAGTCTCATTAAACAATATGGTAAGAGTGCGGCAACTCGAATAATGAAATTAATAATGAAACTAGATGACCTAGATGAGACTCTTGAATCACAAGAAGAATTGTTTAGACTTGAGAGAGAAAAATCCGAAACTCTTGAAAAGCACCTTACCAATGAAAGAAAGGAAAACAAGAGACTTGGGGAATCTCTAAAAGCCAAGGATAGCATGCTTCTTGAGGTAGAAGAGTCATTTACTAGTGAAAAGAGGAAAGTGAATGACTTAACTAAAGAATTTCTTTTAGTTGAAGACACTCATGCTAACTTAAAGAGAGACAATGAGAAACTTTAAGAAAGCTTAACAAGCTTGCAAGCCATTAACACGGCACTTGAAGTTAAAGTTAATACTCTCTTAGAAAGCTCCTCTAACACTTGTAAATCATCAAAGTCATCTAGTCCTTCAACTAGTAATGGTTGTGCACGATGCTTTAATGTTGATATTCAAACTTGTGCTACTAACCATGCCGAAATGCAAGCCATGAGGAAAGAGATTAGTAGGCCCACTCAATTAGTGCAAGAAGAGGCACCATCTCACAAGGAAGTACTTAAGACAAATCCCTCACCTAGGGTAGGTGAGTTTGAGAAGCATACCAAGGGATTTGGATCAAGGTACTTAAGCAAATATGGATTTGAGAAAGGTAAGGGATTAGGAAAGAATGAAGATGGTGCATCTCAAACCATCTCTTATGTCAAGAATAACAAGAAGGCCGCCTTAGGGGCAAGAGGAGGCCTAGTGAACATGACAACTCCCATCAATAAGAGAAGTAGTGAGAAACAAGGGTTAAGTCAAATCAAGTATATCAAGAGAGGCACAACATGTGATGAAGGTGCCAAAATTGTTGCATCCTCATTGAAGCAAGACAAATTCCAAGCACCCAAGACACTAAAAACATTATCTCAAATATCATTTTATGCGGATTATGTTTTGACTAGGAACCACCATGGTAAAGTGGTTGCTAGATTTGTGGGTCACCGCTCATGGAACACTAAGGTGAAAAGCCATGTGTGGGTACCCAAGGTGCTTTTGACTAACACTAAAGGACCCAAGTATTGTTGGGTGCCTAAAAGAAAGGAATAATCTTGTTTTGTAGGAATACTTCTCCGGTGGATCAACATGGGTGATTGATAGCGGATGTACAAATCATATGACCGGAGAAGGAAGGATGTTTGAAAGTTTGAAGGAATCAAATGATGATCATTACATCACTTTTGCCGGAAATCAAAAGGGAAAAGTGCTTGGTACCGGTAACATTGATCTAAACTCAAAATTTTCTCTTTCTAATGTTCTCTTAGTTGAATCTCTTGGGTATAACTTGTTGTCCATATCACAACTTTGTGCGTCGGGCTTCAATTGTTTATTTAGTAACGAAGGTATGACCGTCATTAGGAGAAGCGATGGCTCCGTTGCCTTCAAGGGTGTACTCAAGGGAAAGCTTTATCTAGTGAATTTTTCACAAGAAAAGGCTCAACTTGATACATGCTTGGTGGCAAAGTCTAGCTTGGGTTGGTTATGGCATCGCCGACTAGCTCATGTTGGGATGAGAAATCTCAACAAACTCCTAAAGGGGGATCACATTCTAGGACTAACCAATATTTCTTTTGAGAAAGATCGTATTTATAGTGCTTGTCAAGCCGGAAAACAAGTTGGTGCTTCTCATCCATCAAAGAGCATCATCACCACCGTCAAGCCATTTGAACTACTACACATAGATCTCTTTGGCCCGGTGGCTTACATAAGCATTGGTGGTAACAAATATGGACTCGTCATTGTTGATGATTATTCTCGTTTTGCTTGGGTATTCTTTTTGCATGACAAAAGTGTAGTGCAAGAGACATTCAAGAAATTTGCAAAAAGAGCTCAAAATGAATTCGAGACCAAGATCAAGAAAGTGAGAAGTGACAATGGCACCAAATTCAAGAACACCAACATTGAAGAATTCTTAGAAGAAGAAGGCATTGGGCATGAGTTCTCCGTTCCATATACCCCACAACAAAATGGAATTTTTGAAAGGAAAAATAGAACTCTCATTGAAGCTGCAAGAACAATGCTTGATGAATACAAGGTCTCGGACCAATTTTGGGCGGAAGCAATCAACACGGCGTGGCACGCTATCAACCGTCTTTATCTACACAAGATCTTGAACAAGACGGCCTACGAGTTTCTACTTGGTAAAAAGCCAAACGTGTCATATTTTAGAGTTTTTGGAAGTAAGTGCTTCATTCTTAACAAGAATCCCAAGAACTCCAAATTTGCATCTAAAGTTGATGAAGGTTTTCTTCTTGGTTATACTCAAATGCTCATGGATATCGCATCTTCAACAAAACCTCTAGTTGTGTTCAAGTTGCATGTGACGTGACATTTGATGAATCTAATGGCTCTCAAGAAGAGCAAGTTGATGATGTTGTAGGCATGGAAGAATCACCAAGTAAGGCGATCAAGAAGCTAGCCACTGGTGAAATAAAGCTATAAGAACAAGAGGATCAAGATGATGATGATGTGTTGATATTCAAGGGATCATCTACATCCACTTCCGCAGCGCAACCCGGAAACTCCGGTGATATGTCCGGAGACTCCGGATCCCCTGTCCAGAGTATCCGGACACAGGGCCGGAGTATCCGGGTTTCTGAAGATGAACCGTCATCTCCACATCAAGATCAGTCTCAGGCTGAACAAGAAGTCGAGCCCATACAACATGAAGCTCAAGTTCCTCATCCAAGAATTCATCAAATTATTCAAAAGGATCATCCCGTAGATAACATCCTTGGAAGCATAAACAAAGGGGTAACTACTCGTTCTCGTTTGGCAACCTTTTGTGAACATTACTCGTTTGTTTCTTCCTTGGAACCGCTTAAGGTTGAAGAAACTCTTGATGATCCGGATTGGGTGATGGCCATGCAAGAAGAATTAAACAACTTCACACGGAATGAAGTCTGGTCCTTAGTAGAAAGACCCAAGCAAAATGTCATTCGAACAAAGTGGTTTTTTCGGAACAAACAAGACGAACATGGCGTGGTGACAAGAAACAAAGCAAGGTTAGTTGCTCAAGGCTTCACACAAATTGAAGGTTTGGACTTTGGTGAGACTTATGCACCCGTAGCTAGGCTTGAGTCAATTCGTATCTTGCTTGCCTTTGCAACTTACTATGATTTCAAGCTATATCAAATGGATGTGAAGAGTGCTTTTCTTAATGGACCAATCTTCGAATTGGTATATGTTGAGCAACCACCAGGCTTTGAAGATCCTAAGCTTCCTAATCACGTCTACAAGCTCCATAAGGCGCTCTATGGGCTTAAGCAAGCTCCTAAAGCATGGTATGAATGACTTAAGGATTTTCTCTTAAGGAAAGGCTTTGAGATAGGCAAGGCCGATCCTACTCTCTTCACTCGCAAAGTTGACAAAGAAATTTTTGTATGCCAAATATATGTCGATGACATTATATTTGGTTCTACTAATCAATCTTGGTGCGAGGATTTTAGTAGGATCATGACGAAGAAATTCGAGATGTCCATGATGGGAGAGTTGACATTCTTTCTTGGCTTTCAAATCAAGCAACTCAAGGAATGAACTTTTATTTGTCAAACCAAGTATACCAAAGATATGTTGAGAAAGTTTGACTTGGAGAATGCTAAGCCTATCAAGACACCCATGCCGACTAATGGACATCTCGATCTAAATGAAAATGGCAAGGCTGTAGATCAAAAGGTATATCGCTCCATGATTGGATCCCTTCTTTACCTTTGTGCATCTAGGCTCGATATAATGCTTAGTGTGTGCATGTGTGCAAGGTTTCAAGCTAATCCTAAGAAATGTCATCTTATGGCTGTTAAGAGAATTCTAAGATATTTAGTTTACACTCCGTACCTTGGCTTGTGGTATCCCAAGGGCTCCACTTTCAATCTACTTGGCTACTCCGATTCGGATTATGCCGGTTGCAAAGTAGATAGGAAGAGTACATCGGGAACCTGTCAATTCCTTGGCCGGTCCCTTATGTCTTGGAGTTTCAAGAAACAAAATTCCGTTGCCTTATCCATTGCCGAAGCCGAATATGTTGCTGCAGGTGCTTGTTGTGCACAACTACTTTGGATGAAATCCACCTTGAGCGACTTTGGTTGTAAGTTTAGTAAGATTCCACTCTTGTGTGACAATGAGAGTGCAATCAAGCTAGCTAACAACCCCATTAACCACTCAAGAACCAAACACATTGACATAAGGCACCATTTCTTGAGAGACTATGAGACCAAAGGAGATATCATTTTAAGTCATGTGAGCACCGATAAACAACTAGCCGATATCTTCACTAAACCACTTGATGAGCAAAGGTTTTGTACCTTGAGAAGTGAGCTAAATATTTTGGATTCTCGTAACTTAGTTTGAGATCATGCACATGTTTGAGTGCTATAGAGAAATTGTTTTTGAAAAATCTACTAGAATTGCTAGGAGTGTGACTTTCAAAATAATTTGAATCTTTTCTTGCTTACTTGAGACTATTGTTCCCATTGTTGATTGCTGGCTAGTCTCAAGTTAAGTGAGCCTCTCACATCACCAGTTCTCTCACATCAAAATTCAATCCTATCCTCATTGAAATCCATCTCAGGCATAGGGGGAGCCGGATATTCCGGACATACATCCGGATACTCCGGACATCCGGATACTCCGGACATCCGGATACTCCGAACATATGTCCGGATACTCCGGATGGTAAATCCATCCTATATATACCACGGGGGGGGGGGGGGTCGGTCAAAACGGTTCTATTTTCTATTTTTTTTACCTCCACCGCGCCTCATCTCCTCTCCACTGCCTCCTTCTCGCCCAAGGGGCGATTTCCACCACTTTCTTCCATAAGGATTGCAAATTGTTGAAGGAAGTGCTCTCTCTCATCCGGAATCTCCGGAGAACGCTTTGGATTTGAAGTTTCCCGCGTTTTCCTCTTCATCAAGGTATTCAAACTTCAAATCGCCCGATCTCTCAATGTAGTGGTCAAAACTAGATATCCTTTGGGGCATTATCTTCCCTCATGTGTAGCATCTTGTGCCCCAAATTTTATTCAAATCCCATGAGCAAATCTCTAGATTTTATGAAAATAGGGTTTATATGTTGATGCCCGGAGACTCCGGATGTACTGTCCGGATATCCGGACAGTGTGGCCGGAGTATCCGGACATATATCCGGACTCTCCGGATTATCAGAAATCCAGCCAGCACATCTCTTTTCTATTGCCTCTAGATTGCTCCTAATCGATATATCCTTTGTCCAGACTATGGGACGTGAGCGTGCACCTGCTTCTTCCGGTCAGAGGCGGAAAAAACGCCGTCATGATCCTCAAATCCAAGAGGAGGAAGTTTCACCTCGTAGCCCTCCTCCAAGAGAACTTCGTCCTCATCACCGTCCTGGCAAAGAGCCTGCTGGAAGCAGCTCACAAGCACGTCCACCTCGTCAAGCTCCATATATGATGCCAAGCATGGCTGTGCCTCCTCCTTCTCGGGCCAATCCATCGAGATGGGGAATTGCTTGGGAAATCTGCCCTCGCACTCCTCCACATCTTCGAGTCGAATATCCACAAGATCAACGCCAATATCCTAGGTGCCCAAAGCTTGCCCGTCCTCAAATTCTCACTGAGTTTACTGCTTCCATGGGAAGGAACTATTTCAAGCAAACTGTGGCTCTCACCGATGCACGTAAGGAGGATGTATACAAGTATGAGAAGGCCGAGAATTTGGAAAGGAGATTTTGGTGTCAGCTGCATCAAGATTTCTACTCCTCTGTTGTCATGCGCAAGGGCAAAGCTCCTATTGTCCCCTGCAAGTATGTTGATTGGGCTTATTTTGAGAAGATGAATGACCCATTTTTCAATCAAGCTATTGCAAAGTGCAAGGAATTTGGTCTTTATGACATCATGGGATTTCGGTATGATTGGAATGAGGAGATTTTTGCTCAATTTCACTCCTCTCTATTTTATGATGCAAGGCAAGTGGCCTTCTTTTGGACCACCGAGGGAGTGAAATATGGAGTTGATTACATGACATTCTCGAGACTCCTTGGACTTGGCTCAGAGGATGAGAAGAGGGATCCTATTCATGTGGAACATCAGTTAAAGCCAAGTCAATTACCGGCTGTTTTCTACAACCCTATTCTAGCGGAAGCCGGCAATGCAAGCACTCTCCAACCCTTCTAGTACACCATGAACCAATTCTTTCGTGCCACCATTGATGCTAAGGATGGTGATGCCACTGCTCTTAGGTACTTTGCTTGCAACCTTCTTGCCCGTGTCATGCCCGATGGGCGACCCTTTTCCATTATGGATTTCATTTGGAATGAGTTAAGGAGGACGATGAATGATCCACAGAAGTTTCTACCATCTGCTCCTTACATCATGTATATGATTGAGAGGGTTACCAAGGTCACATTTCCTAAGGATTGCAAGCATGCTGCTCTACATCTTCGTCCTCGGTCCGGTGATGCACCGCACGCTCCTCCTCTTCATGCCGGTGCTACAAGAAACCCGAGGTTTGACCCAGCTCCATCTTATTCGGGTCCATCTTCTTCTCGCCGTGGTCACCATGATTCCTTTATCAAGAGGGCCCTTAAGAGCATCTTCTGCATGTGCAAGACTACAACTCAAGAGATAAATGAAAACCGCCGTGACATTATTGAGATTAAGAGTCACCTGGGGCTTCCGGCGGATCCATACCATGAGTTGCCTGAGTTTGATGACCCATTTGCCGAATGGGATGCTGCGGATGAGGCCGCCATTGCTGCTGCTCATGCTCCTCTTCCTCGCCCACGTCAGCGCACCCGTGCCCCTACACGATCCCGTCGCTCTCCTCCTCGTGGCCAAGAGATATTTGATGAAGAGGATGAGACCGAGGAAGAAGCACCTCCAAACTACCACGAAATCCCCGACTCGGATGAGGATGAGGACGCCTCCGATGAGGATGCCCAAGATGATGATGAGTAGAAGACTTTCTTGCCACTTTTCATTTCCTTTTTAGCACTTGATGACAAAGGGGGAGTGAAAATGTCATTTATGTACTCATTTGGGCTTTGTATCAAACTTTAACTATGTGGCGTGAGGAACTTTGTAATGTGTGCTACTCTGTTGTTTACTATTTTGAAGTTTTTCTCTAAGGATGAGCTGATATTGTGATCTTACCTTGATTGTGATGCAATGTTATTTTTCTGTATTCTGACCTGCTGGTCCGGATACTCCGGACACATGGTCCGGAGTCTCCGGATTTATACCCGGAGTCTCCGGGTTCTGTTGTTCAAACACTAGTTTTTCTTGATTTGATGACATGACATTTGCATCACACATTTTTTCAGCACACACCTGCTCACCCCACTGTAGAATGTATAAAGAGTTTCCATATCTTCGTCTAATATGCCAACCTTGACTTTAGAGAAGTCAATTTGAAATTCAAATTCATGGCATACATTAAATGGGAGCTCTTTACTTGCTTAAGATTACATTTTTATGGTTATCAAATGAGATACATGTGGGTTGTCATCAATCACCAAAAAGAGGGAGATTGAAAGATATCTAGGCCCCTAAGTAGGTTTTGGTGATATATGACAAAGCATATGTATATTTAATCGTGTTATTAAGCATATGTGCAGGTGCTTAAGGTGACCGAACAAAGCATATAGAAAAGCGTGAACCCTCAAAAAGGATATGAAAAGCGGCATTCTCAAGTGTACTAAAAGACTAGATTTTATTTTTGAAATTGAGTATAGAACACCGTACTATCAAGGGGAACTTTGATCCACTAGTGTAGACATGGTCGTTGTGCTCAAGAGAACCCACAAAAATCATAAGAAACCATCCTACCACACAAAAAGGGGACTTCATGTGAAACTCTGTGTCTAACCCGGAGTGTCCGGGTTTCTATCCGGAATGTCCGGACAAAGTGTCCGGAGTATCCGGACGTATACCCGGAGTATCCGGGTTACTGTTACCGGTCTGCAAACTCAATTGGTCCGGAGTCTCCGGACTCCTTTGTCCGGAGTATCCGGACATATACCCGGAGTTTCCGGGTACCGCTCTCCCAACGGCTAGTTTCTGGGAGAGGGGGTATAAATACCCCCATACCCCCTCTCATTCTCCCTCTCTTGCTCATTTTCGACCAGAACTGCTGAAAAGCCAAAGAGAGCCCTCTCACTCCCCATTTGCTCCATTCTTGAGTGATTTTCTTTGGGGTTTGAAGTGAGATTGTTGCAAGAGCTAAGATTGTGCAAGTAAGTCTTGATTTCATCTCTTGAGCACATCATCCAAGTCTAGCCTGTGGATTCTAGTTTATTACTCTTGAAGCTCCAAGCTCCTAGACGGCTAGGCGTCGCTTGTGATTGCGTGATTGATTTGTGAGCATCACAGCTGATTGTAATCTTCATTCCTCTCCGAGGAATTCATAGTAAGTGACCCTAGGGTTTGAGCGTTGGTCTCACCCTTGGGAGAGGAGCATAGGAGTTCTTGAGCACCGTCTCTTGAATTCTTCCTCAACGGAGACGTAGCTCCTTTGGGAGTGAATTTCGGGAAACAAATTCTGTGTCACTCTCAAAATTCTAGCTTACATTTGTGATTATTTGCTTGTGAGACTAACTTTTTAGGGTTTGAGGGCGATCTACTATTATACAAGTCTTAGGAGTAAGACAACTGGTGAGAAACACTTCAGAGGTACCACTAGTCCCTCTAAATTTACTGGATTCAATTTACAGCATTTCTATCTTTGATTTGTAGCAGTTTGTTTCATACCCGGATAGTCCGGACATTATCTCCGGAAACTCCGGACACTATATCCGGAGTATCCGGACACCTGTGTTGCTAACCGTGTTCAAAGTGTTTTTTTAAGTTGCAGATTAGCCTATTCACCCCCCTCTAGGCATCTTGAGGTCCTTTCACTGGTCATCCCTAGAGAAGGAGATCGGGAGCTCGCTGTATCTCAGAGGTTTTTGTATGGCTGGCTCGACAGAGAGAATCTCGCGCAGGGTCAGCTTCTACGCGCTTCGAGGGGAAGCCACCGTCTCCGCCGAAGATGATGTTGATGACATTCTTCGGGTCTTGGAAGTCTTGAGCCCCCAACTTATCACCCTCGTTATCATCCCCCTAATCCCTCCACTTTCCGTCTTGAGGAAGGAGTGGAGCGTTGAGTGACTTGCGAAGGCTAACACACTCGAAGAGCGTATGCTATGATTTTGGGTGCATCGGGCATCGTTTGTGCAGGACTTTCTCAAACTGTGCTTGATTGTTCCCTGACTTCTTGCCTCGTGGATTGCGCTCGACAGTCATGACTTCTTTGTCTGACTTGCATTTTCGTGGATTCCCCGAGTTATTCCGCTGGCCTTTGTCGAAGTGGTTGTTGTTGTTGCCCTTCTTGTCATTGTTGCGCTTAGGGAAGCGATCGTTCTGCTCGTTCTCCTGGTCAGCCCACCGTGCCATCATGTCGCGCAGTTCCACGGTAGTAGTCAAGCGGTTGCGTCCGAAGTCGTGGTATGTGTGCTTCGAGAAGAGGCCATTCTGGAAGCAGCGGTTGACGTCCTCGTTGGCAATATTGGCGATGGTGGTTCGCATCTCGAAGAAACACCGGGTGTAGGACCTCAGGGTCTCGTTCAACTCCTGCTTAACCTGGGACAAATCATGATGAGTACCTGCTCAGATCATGGATCCCTGGAAGTTGTCGATGAAGGTCCTCTTGAGGTCCTCCCAGGAGTCGATGGAGTTTGGTTTAAGGCTTTCGAGCCAAGTGAGGGGTGCGGAGTCCAAGGCTACTGGGAAGTAGAGTGCCTTAGTGGAGTTGGATCTGCCAGATACCTCGATGGCGATGGAGTAGCAATGAATCCACTAGCGCGGGTCTTGCTGGCCGTCGTACTTGAGGATGCCGACTGGTTTGAAGTCCTTCGGGTAGGGCTGGCCGGTGATGTTGGAGGTGAATACGGGGAAGCGGTCACTATCATCGGCATCGTGATATCTGTCAGGCCGATCCCTTCTCCTTGCCTCAATGATGTGCCGCGCGTCGCGACCATCGTTGATCTTCTACCTTCGATCAATCATAGGAGCATTCTGGAGGCTAGCCTTTGGTGGAGCTTCACCCTGAGGCCTTGCATCATGCCGGGTGCAGGATGGGTGCATCGGTTGTTGCACCTCTTGTTTGACCTTGCCACGCGCAAACTGCTGGCCGTGGTGATTGCTGTGGCCAATTGGATCGTCCTGGTTACGCTGGCGATTGTCGTTCCCCTGATATCCAAAACCTCCTCCAGGGGTGCGACTAACCTGCGCAAAGTCACCATGGCGCTTAGGTCTCGAGAGCGTGTTCCGAGTTGAGGATATTGGGTGTTGCCCATCGAGTTGCACGAGCGCGCGCTGGGTTAGGTATTGCAACCTTTGTATCTGGGGGTTTGGTGTAGTTTTTGAGCTAGGAGCGCTGCTTCTGCAATGGCGCCGATTGGGGTGCGATACTCCCGATCGTCAGCTGCTGCGAAAGCGTTGTTGAGGTTCCTCGGGTACAGTGGGTTGCATGCGCGGTTTTCCGCGTTTTGCCTGCACTTGGCACGCTTGGCGTTCTTTTAACCGCTGGATCCTTCTGTACTCCTCGTTCTCGTCCTGAGGGGCGTCCGCTGTACATTCGTCGGCAGATACGTCCGCGAGTAGTTCGGCATCGTACTCAGGACCCAGCTCGTCGTCATCCGCATTGCAAAGGGAAGCCATGTAAACTTGACGATCCGGTGAGCTCTTAGCCGTATGGCTATACTCGATTAGCTCTGTGCTACCTTCTCCCTCTTCCGAGATGCGAGAGAGGGGTTTGCCTTCTTGAGAGAGGGGTTTGCCTTCTTGAAAAGGCAATTCCTGCGTGAAGGCCGCAAGGCGGGAGTCATATTCGAGTAACTCAGAGGGCTCTAAGTCCTTCCAGTACAAGAACCGGCCTTGCGGCATAGATGTTATGGTCAAACCTAGGTGACTACCCGAAAAGGATTCGGGGTCGTCATCATTCCGTGTGGTTGTTGAAAACAGGGGCCTCCCGACAGGCCGTGGCTCCCTCATCTCCAAGCTTAAGCAGGCGATCTAAGTCCTCCTCCAAGTCGGAGAGAGACTCAAACCGTGTAGCCTCTTCGTTGGTGGAAGCGGCATTGCGTAACCCGAATGGGAATAAGGCACGCGCCTCCTCAAATCAGTTTGAGTCCGATCCTAGAAGTTCTGGTGTAGCATGAGTTGAAGCCGCGTCGAAAATGGACATCCTCTCAATCTCCTCGGCATCATCAGGGAGCAGCAAGTTGTCGAGGTCGCTGCATCGACTTGCTGTAGAGGCCTTCGGCTTCCTAGAGTCGGCTAGGTGGCCGTTGAAACCACCCGAACCGTTGGCGACGCAAATCCAAGAGCCGAAAATGAACGTTGTGCCCTCATCGAGCACAATGCTGGTGAAGCTGAAAGACGCCATCAAGTTCTCCGGTGAATGCTCGATGAACACCCCTACTTGGCGCACCAGCTATCAGTGTTTTACCGCCAAGCCAACCCAAGGATACCCCTGAGGTGGTGAGTTGTAGGTGAGGTGTTGCCGTGATCAGAAACTCGAAGGTGCAAGAAACACAAAGTTTAGATAGGTTCGGGTCACCGAGAGCGTAATACCCTACGTCCTGTGTGGTGGCTTGTATTGCCTTAGGTGTTGATATGCTTGGAGGAGGTTTCTGCCCGCCGTTATATAGTTTGTGGGGACATGGTTACATGGAAATTCTAGCCAGATACAAACTCAGGAGTCCTACCAGGTACTTTTCGGGTAGTTTCCTTCTGTTCTGACGAGTTCTACTACGGTATGAGTAGTTAAAACTGATATAGGGCGTGCGCCATGTCCCATCTCTTATCCTAGAATATGTACGCCATGTGCGCCGTAGATCCGGGTCTGACAGGGGCTGCTGGCTCCAAAAAGATTACAGAGCTGTACTCTCTAGTTCATTCACACCCACAAAATATACAAAAAAGTAGGACGTATAGCTATTATCCTCCAGGAGGCCCGAACCTAGGTAAAAATCTTGCTATGCTCACCATACGTGCTGCCCAAGGGGATCAGCGCATTCAGCCCTTGGCTGAATCTCTAAACGGGAGTTCCACGAATCCCCGCTCGCGATTCTCACCCACCGTCAGGCGCTTTTGGCACCGTACCCTCCTTGGAGGCGTCGTCTCTAGAGAACCATCTCGACTTTGGCATTCCTGATCCTTTGGGCATGAGCGGCAACAGCGGTGATGGCAAGTCCACCGCGCGGCAAGCTGGATGGGTGTTGCTAAGCCCACGTGGAGGCGTTCGTGGTTTTGGTAGCGGCCGGAGGTTGTCGCATAGTTGCCGGTTGTGGCTGCTTGCAGCGTACCGCGGCGGCTGCGCTGCTTGGCAATGGTCAGTGCGGCGTGGGACTGTGCTTACTACATTGGCATCATGGGACGACTTGGCTTGCAGCAGACCATGGCGGGTTGCTCAGTTTGGCTAGACTATCCGGTGCGGTACATCGTTAGAAGATGGCGCAAGTGACTTCTTTAGCTTGCTAGCATGGCGGCGGAGGTTTTGTGCGCGGGTGAAGCAAGGAGGTGAGGTCGACCTGTGACAGCGGCTCGGCTGATTGATGGAGATCTAGGGAAGCAGAGAAACGTTACTCATCGCTCTGACGGTGACTTTAGAAACGGATCCGTGACATGGAGTTCTGTGGCGAGTGTGGTGAGGCTCCCGCGTATGGTGTTTCTTCGAGGCGACCAGAGCGAGGTAGAGTCTAATGGCAGATGTGTCGAGGCCCCCGCGCGTTGTGTTATCGCAAGAGGTCCGGATTCGGTGGTCTCATTCTGTCAGGTGGAGTGTGGTGATGCAGCGGCACTACGGCAGAGGGTCCCGCATGACGGTGGTCTTCTCGGTGTGGTGCAGTCTGCTTCTGTCGGTTTTCTATTGACACAAGATCACGCCGCAGGTTTCGGCGATTACGTATGTGAATGTTGGTGGGTGCCGCGTCCGACGGGGCTGAGTTGTTGTTTGAGGTTCGTGTTGATATCCTAATCCGACTAGGCAGAGTTGTCTCGTGAAGATGCGTTGTGAGGCTTGCGTCAATGATCCAATCTGACCGGCCTGAGTAGTTTGAGTTGAGTCCATTTCGGCGCGCGTTAATGTCCCAATCCAATCTATCGGTGTTGTTTTTCGTATTTTTTCTTTTTTTTTGCCAGGTTATATTCTCCCAGGAATATAATCTTATATTTTTTTCTATATTAATAAAAACGCACTTCGTCGTCTGTTGTGATTGATGGATGGATCATCAAGCTGGCCTGGCCTCGCCTGCAGATGATGATCCTATCCGTTCCAGCTAATGGGCTGGGCCGGCCGGCCGGCTCGTCAATCCTCCTACTCATTCGTCATCATGGGCGGCTTTCTGTTCTCTCTCTGTGTGTTTCCCCCCGCTTTCTACATCCATGGGCCGGATCATCCTAAGTTATGCGATCCAGCCGCAGCCACGGCGACTGGAATTTTTGGACGGAGAGAGTATAAGAGCATCTTCTAAATTTCACTCTCTAAATTATTATTTAAAAAACTTTTGCATAAAAGTTGTTTTCTATGTGTTTTTACTCTCCAACAGTTTTTCTATATCTTGTACACATTCTGGAAAGCTATTTTCGTTATTTATCTTTGGCTAGCGAGAAATGCGGAATGGAGGATGGTTACGTTTGGATAACCACTTAGAGAAGGTGTTGGAGGGTATTTTTCCATCAAAATCTCTATTTCTAACCATGAGAAAAGATATAAAGAGTCTCTTGGAGTTGCTCCAAGTCACTGTATCAACTAATAACACACCATTTATTAATAAATTAATGATATACCAGACTAACTTTGGTAGCTAATTACTAGTACTTATTTTATTTTAATTCTCATAATTTTTTATTGCAAATTATAAAAGGGTATAGGTGATGACTCATCTATCTTGCTAGTAGCGTTTAACGTATGTAGCTAAATTATTACACACGGGAAAATCCCCATATGAGCTCATGCTCATCGATCGATCACTTGTCATAGTCGACTAACCGCGCGCGTCGGTGTGTCCGGCTCCTGCATAGTATCAGTCGTTTTATTATTATTCCCGTCCTATCAGGTTATTTCGTTTGGTCGGAATAATCTGACACGGCGTTCTTAATTAGTTCTTGACTACTGAGGGGACAGGTTGCCGGCAGGGTTGCGTTAGTTTCCTTCCCGGCACATTTGGCGCTCAAACGTAAGTCATACATGAAAATGACCCTGCTGCTCGATCACGGGCATCTCCGGCTGATTACTCACTTACTCTTTAAATGATTAGACATGCTTCAGCAGATTACCAATCCAAATTCTATTATCAATTTTTTTAATCACCAAAACACACCTCCTTTGCACTTGTATGAAGGGAATTCATTCCTCTATTCTATCTTTTCTTTTTTGCGGGTACCTCTATTATTCTATCCTTGGTGTTTAGATTTTGGTAGAGCAGCTATTATCAAAAATAAAAAGATAGTTATTCACATGAAGAAGGAAGATACTGTGTGTATATATATCCTCGCATAACATCGCTAGCTCTCACCCGGCCTCAGGATTGGATCAGATTAAACATCTCATCATCTTAGGGCGTGTGGCCTTGCAGCCACCGCGACGTTTGTTTAGCATTATTATTAATTAATTTAATCCAGCTGCTCTGGCCTCTAGTTTTGTTTTTCAAACTTTTCATTGCATTTTTCTCTACTAGCTTAGGGTGGTAGTATATTAATTACTCGGCAGAGAGATGGACATGCTGCATGTTCCTGATCAGAAGCAATGTTGTTAAGATATATCGGAAGAGCTATATATTACATGCCAGTCACGGTCCATCAGGTGTGCTGTTTAGTGCAGATTACACATATATTTTTTATTTGGTTTGATAAACAAATTGAAACAAGGTGCTATCATTGAGAGAAAGGGTGTTCGATCCATGGAAGGATCTTACCATCACTGGCGTTAATTATAGTTTGGATAAACTGGCTAGCTGTGCCATAGATATCATGTGCTGTGCGTTCTGCTATGGAAGGTGAGGAGAGGTTTGTGATGACCAAACAAGTGTAAGAAATCAGAAAAGGTATGCTAGCAGAGATCATGCAGACTTTCATACCTTGACAGGGACATTGGATTCTGCTGGTAGCGGTAGGACATTTGTATTTGTTTAAGGAAAGATTTCAACAGCCGATCGAGTGCAAATTGATACTAAGTTGGAGACTACGAGTAAGTACTACACAACTAGGTTCATATTAATCTCTTCCGTAAAATTTCTACTTGTGATATATAGAGGAATCTAATTAAGTACGGTTTTAGAACGTCATATCATAATCTTTATTGGATCAAATATAAAGCGATTCGAATGCATTTCACTGTTTGTCAATCTAAGGATGAAGAATATACTCATCATGGTCAAAACAAAAAGGGAAAGAGTTGCCTTTCATACATGCATGCATATATACACTCATATGTATCTTAAATATGCATCAGTGTAATTAATGCTTAGGCCACTATGTACAGTACTCACTCTATTCTGTAATATAAGGCATTCTATATTAAACGAGAAAATAAAAGATGCATATATCCTCCAAGAGCTCTTCGTTTACCCGCCATAATTGAATTTGTTCTTAAGATTAAGCAGGGGAGGAAGGAATAGAAAAGGTAAGTATGCAACTAAGAGCTAAGGAAAATTAAATGATTTCATTTAGTACTTATCAAAAAGTTCAAAATAATTTACATTGGAGTGCAAATTTTGAACCCTTCAATATCTTATATTTCAGGACGGAGGGAGCAAGTAATTATGCCTAAAAAAACACATAAATGCTCGAGCACCGGTACGTGATTTTCATTTGTGGACATGAGAGATTTAGTGATTGATTTAATTACCGTACCAGATAAAGTGAACCAATGCAAGCAAACCAACCCCAATGCAGGCGGGTGAGACTAAATGCTAGCTAGCTCCTTCAACATGGTTCCACGTGTCGATCGGATAGGGACCAAGACAAAGGAATATATGGACAAACAAAACGGATGACTTGCTGGTGTGTCAATGGGAAAAGAATACTTTGGGGAGCAACAACTCGTTTTCATCCCATGCAAGATGAACTTAACTTTTCAGACGAAGTCATCCCGTGTGTAACTCTGCAACAACGACCCACGTATCTTTCACCTACCTGTCGCCTTTGCAATATAATCCTACTCAGCAAGTATAACCGTCCTGATCGATCCTGCATGCTCGTGTACTATACGCATTTGGTCAGTTTAGGCGTCAATGCAAAGCTCCAATCAGTGAATAATTACTGAAAGGTATGCTAGCTAGCTCTGTTTATACATCGAGATATTGCATTGCTTTGCTTTGCTTTGGACTGCATATACGCGCGCGTTAGGGGGGAGAGAAAGAGCGTGATGCACGGCAGCTAATAATTGAAGATGGTATCAATTTTTGCCGAGCCAAAAATCATGGCATGCCAATAAAATTTGGCTACCAATTGGTTTATGCCTAAAAGTTGGCACTTGTGACCAAAACATTGGCAGGTTACTAGAAACTTCTTAGCCCTTAAGAAAGAAAAAGTATTGGTTGTCATATTTTGGCACTAAACCAAATGAATACCTAAATTTGCTACCAACACTCTAGCATGCCTTGATTTTGACAAGCGGTTTGCCATGATTTTGGTTTGGCAAAAATTAGCATCCAACCAATCAGACTCATAGCCCAGCTGAATTCAGACCATCCAACAAGGAAACTTGCTTAATTGACTACCTGCTGCATCTTGACCTGATGTATGTACTAGCTAGCTGAGGAATATTCATAGGCCGGTGCGCCATATGCGTGCATAGCCATTGCAGGCACCTGTTGTTGTTCTGGTTTTCATTCCTCTGATCTGGAAATATATATTAATATATAATTGTATGCCGATCAGTCAGGGGAGATTCCTAAACCACGTAGCAGACGTACGTTGTATATATATGTATATAAGCTAGCTAATTTTAGCTTATTATTACTAGCCAGTCTTATTGATTTGCATGCATTCGTATGGTATAATCTATCCATTCAGATGGGATTATTAATCTGGTGCATGCCCAGCGATGCTATTTTTGTAATTAATTAAGAGACCGAGGGCCTTGTTTGCACCGTCTACGTATTTACGGGTTGATGCCGGATCTCTGTTACCTGGCCACCAAGCAATCATCACTCTAGCTATGCAGTGACAGTCCAAAATTCAACAAAATACTGGCATTGTTTTCGTCGCCGGTGCTCCTTGCTTATCTAATTAACCCGGCCTTTTGCAAGCCATGCATAGATGTAATAAATAGCTCCGATTATCATCCCTAAAGCTAAGCTAGTGGTAGTAGTCTCAGCATACGACCTGCTCAGGAGGGCTTATTTCCGCTTCGGTTAATTTTATATATTGCACAAATCGAGGTACCTAGCTAAGCATGAGACTGTTAACAGTTTCGTAAGTTCAAACTGAAAGCCAGATGGGTGGGCACGCCGAGAGAGCATTATTGTGCCACAGAGTTAAAAAGTAGGTTGAAGAAGATATGGCAGCCATCGGATCGCGTTCATGTATGTGGTTGACACATGCATGTTGACTTAAGTCAAGCCTGAATACCCGTGCGTTTTGGCAATATTAATATATATATTAATAGGTATTTTAATTAGCTTCATTTTAATTTCCTACCAGTCAGTTCCAATATATATATATATATACATATAATGGACAAATAGTTAGTTTTTAAGCAAGCAAATGGAGTAAATTTTAGCGACGTACGATGGCCTGGGCGCAGGGGTGGGCGTCAGCAAAATTGGGGCGTCTCTCCCCTACAGCTAGCGAAGCTAACCGGGGGCATCGTCCAATGGATCCTTGTCGTCGTACGTCGGTCCATGATGGAATCGAAGGATCATGATTCATGCGTGCTAGCTAGCTCTCTGCATGCAGATGATTGGCCGCGTACGCGCCGCCTTGCTTGGAATCTTAACGACACACGCCACGCCGCCACATGTATGTATGTATCGATAGTATATATATACAAGGAGCTAGCTAGCTAGCTAGCTTGCTCATGTGATAGATCATCCACTTGCTTGCTGATCGAGATCGAGAGCAGATAGATTATAGTCGATCCAATAATAGCTAGCTATAGCCGCCGTCTCAGCTAGCTCCCCCATCCCTGTTGATTCCCTTCACGTCCGTACTATAGCTAGCTACCTGCAGCAGCATCTGGTTCTTTCTGATAGATAGCTATAGCTAGATCATCGATGGAAGCAGCCGCAGCAGCTGCAGGCGGCGGGTCGTCGTCGTCTTTGGTGTTCCGCGGGTGCCCGCTGCCTCCGGGGTTCCGCTTCCAGCCCACTGACCAGGAGATCATCGTCTACTACCTCAAGAAGAAGATCGCCGCCGCAGCCGCCGCCGTCACCTCCATCATCGCCGACGTCGACATCTACAAGTTCGACCCATGGGAGCTCCCGGGTACTGTTCTAGCTACACTTCTAGTCTGTTCATTTAGTTCATTCACCGGCAGACCTTGGTCGATCAGTACCTGCCTGCGGCCAGGCCATTATTCCGATCCACTGAGGCTAGCTGCAGCTATATCCTTCAATTTTCCCTAGCTTGCTGATGATTAGAAGATAATAATAAACATGTTTTCGGTCGTCGTTGAGAACAAGGGAGGTGAGCCAGCAGCCAGCAGCCAGCAGCGTCGTCGTCGTCGTCTCTTCTCCTTGTCTTGTCCGCTAATAGATACAAACTATGCAACAAGCTAGCTGATCCCTTTATCTGATCGATCACATGCATGATGCAAAGCAGACAAGGCCGTCTTCGGCGACGGCGAGTGGTTCTTCTTCAGCCCTCGCGACCGCAAGTACCCCAACGGTGCCCGCCCCAACCGCACCGCCGGCTCCGGCTACTGGAAGGCCACCGGCACCGACAAGCCCATCCTGGCGCCCGGCGGCGCCCACTGCCTCGGCGTCAAGAAGGCCCTCGTCTTCTACCAGGGACGCTCCCCCAAGGGCACCAAGACCGAGTGGGTCATGCACGAGTACAGACTCCTCGACACCGACGCCGCCCTCCTCACCAGGCCGCCGACCAACTCCATGAGGCTCGACGACTGGGTCCTCTGCCGCGTCCGCAAGAAGCAGCACGGCGTCGACGACTGGGTCCACTACTCATCATCACCATCCGAGCCAACCACAACGACGACACCCACCCGCAACGCCGCAGTAGTCCTCCCACCCGCAGAAGCAGTCGTTCCACTCCCACCCGCCACCGCCACCTACGACGCCGGCATCGACTGGATGAACAGCGACGGCCAGCTGCTGCACTACCTAATAGGCGGTCACGGCGCCGGCGCCGGCGCCGGCTCCGGCTCACCACCCCCGGACCCCTCCGCCGGCGCCTCTGCACATCCCGCCGGGGACAGCGCGCCGCCCCACTCCTCCCTGGTCTCCGTCCTCGAGACCATCAAGAGGAACCTCTCGTTCCAGGCCATCGACGAGCTCTACCTCCTGCAGCCCAGCAAGCGCGCCAACTGCATGATGGTTAGGGGCGACGACGAGCAGACGTCGTCCTTCTCTGTATCGGAGGCCGACGACGAGGTGTTCTTCTAGCTCTCGTCTCGCGTCGTCTACCTGCTGCTCAGATCCATGCATCTACGGATCGGAGCGGGCTTAATTAGCTACGTAACTAGCTGTCAAATTAGCCGGCCTGTGCCTGAAGTTACACGCGCGCATGTATATATATACATATATATATGTATATATATATATATAAGCGCGTATAGAATGAATTTTTCTATACACACACGTAATGTTGCAATTTGTATGTTTGGTGTCACAATAACACTGCAGTTACGTGTGTATAGTATTTTCCTGCTCTAGCAGTTTCTTAATTTATTATGGGTCTTATCACAGATCAAGACAAAAGTATGATGTAACTTGAGAAAGGGTTTTATATATGATTTTTTAACATAAATTATTGTTTTCTCAAAAATAAATTATGTTGAAATCTGATGATGCTCTACGTGACTCCACTCCAATAAATCCAGAGCGAATAAAAAAATAAATAAATATGAGCTATATATACATGCATGCAGATGCCTCAATCTGGACGAATTCTTTCTGAATAAGCTGCGCTAATCTCACTTCCTAAATCATGCATGCAGGCTTTTACCTAAATCATGCATGCACTTGTCTTGTACCAATATTTGTCACATTGGAGTTTAGAAAATTTTTCCATATTCACTTAAAATACATAGTACATCTGAGAGGAAAAGCAATAGCGCGCATGCATGCAAATGTATTTATGTCACGCTGCTATACGAAATAAACACCTAGGTCTAACACACTTGATGTGTCATGGTACAAACATACCTCATGTACACAAGCCCATACCATGGTACAAAAATCCCAGTGTTTTGCTAGACGGAAAACGGTAGACGAATTGCGAGGGGCCGTTTAGGGTTTAGACGTGTTTAAATGGGAATTAAACGGCCTAAATGGTTTGCTACTGTAGCACGATTTCAGCAAGATTAAAGAGGACTTTACTAACCTTTTGTGAAGTAAACTTGAAGCTTTTGATTTTGATATCCTCCCAAGTTGAGATATGTGCCTGAAAAAGAAGGAGCAACTATTAGAGTACGGTGTAGAACCGTAGAAGTGTAGATAATAGTGCATTACAAGCAGCATATGAACAAGAATAAGATTAAATAGTAGAATACATTAAACATGCTCAATTCAGCTCCAAAATCAGCAAATGACAGAAAATAATATAGCACCGCAAATAAGTGATAAGCACAAACATAGATAGTTCTTACAAACCAAGCACCACAGACAGGTTCTTACAAACAAAGCAATAGTTCATAAGTTCGGTAGGTAGAGATTAATAGATAGTGGTAATATGGAATTATGGATGATGGTCAAAGCCTCTAGCTTAACCCATCATCCGTCATTGTCTTCCTCCCCCTCTAGCTCGTAACCAGTTGTGATCATAACATCTTGGTCCGACTCAAAGTCAATATCTTCCTCATTTATTGGCTCTCCATCAGTTTCGGACAAGGGCTCTTCTTCAATCTCTCTTTACATAGCTAATCTTGCACTCCTACGAAGTTTTGTGACCTCATCAGGACCACACGTCTCAGCAATTAATCTCCATGTGAGACCTGTTACAGGGTCAACATCAGACCCCTCTTCATCTGCACCTTGGGCCATCCATCCTTGAGCAAAGGTTGCTTCGGTTGCTACAAGCGGGTCTGCCCTTTTGTTGTTTTGAGCTTTATTTTTCCTCTTTGCATGAAGATAATTGAATCTAACATAGACAAGTTGTTCAACCCTCTCACATGTGAGCCTATTCCTTTTCTTTGTATGGATTTACAATATATCAAATTCATTGAGCTGCAATTAGTGTTGCTGAAAAAATATGACACATGCTGAAATGATCAACTAAATTTTTGTAGACTTACTCCTTCAAAACAGCTCCAATTCCTTTCACAACCCGAGGCACTTGATGTTAAAGAGAGGATTCTAATAGCAAACTTTTGCAGTGTTGGAACTTGTGTTCCATAATTTGCCCACCACTTAGCTGCACAAGAAAAATACTTAAGATTTATACAACAAGGCTGAGTAGCCAACTACCAAATTTGATGCAAATAACTTAAATACCTGGACTGAAATTATAATCCTTGCAGCCCAACTGAGCTACATTTTTACCAAAATGTCCAGCTTTATCTTTGAACTTGTGGAAGTCTTCATTGAGCACTTGATTTTGCTTGTCATAGTCACCATGGTAGAATGTTTCAACAGCAGCAAAAAACCCATCTATGACATCCTCATTGTGAAAGATAGAGGGCTTGCTGTAGCCATAATAAGGGTTTAAGCAATATGCAGCCATGTGAATAGGACAGTCCAACCGTTTCTTCATTTTTTCATCCATAATTTCTATTATACTCTTGTACAAACTAGTCGCAATCTTGTCCATATTTCCAACAGCTATTCTAATTTCTTCCTTAGCCTTAAGAATTTCACCATAAAGCCAAGGCATTGATGGTTTAGTATCTCCATCAACCATGCGAAGAACGTTAACTAACGGCTCAAATACTCTCAAGCAAAGAGAAACACCATTCCAAAAACTAGGCTTCACTAATGTGGCTGTAACTTATACACCTTTGGCACTTTTCTTCACATGGCTAATTTTCTCCCATTCCTCGCTTTGGGACATCATCCTTAGCTAATCTTTCTTCTCATACAAGCTTTGCAAAGTGAGAAAAGCGGAAGCAAATCTGGTCACACCGGGCTTAACAATGTCTCTTTTCTTTGTGAATTTCCTCATTAGAGATAATGTCTTGTGGTGGGCATAAATAAAGATGGTTAGACTTTTTGCTGAATCAAGTGTGTTCTTGAACTTTCTCATCTTCCCAATTCCTTCAAGCACTAGGTTTATAGTGTGGGTTGCACATGAAGTCCAAAATAGATTGGGTCTCTTGACATAAAGCATATCCTTTGCTGCCATATTGTTTGCAGCATTGTCCGTGACCACTTGCACAATGTGCTTCTTGCCATCCCCAAACTTCTCAATAAAGTTGTCCACGAAATCAAAAATGAATTCCCCTGTGTGTGACTCAGCTGAGACTTCCTTTGACTGAACAAAAGATGTTCCAATGCAACAATTAATACACAAGTTCATTATACTCCTCTTTTGATCAGTCCAAGCATTAGTCATAAGAGAGCACCCAATTCTTTTCCATTCTTCTGCTTGATCTTTAACTATCTTTTTTGTATCCTCTACTTCCTCATGTAGTAGCTTCTCCCGCAGCTCATGTTGATAAGGCTTCTTTGCACCTGGACCAAAGCGGCCAGCAGCTTCCAACACTTGATCAAACTCATCACAATTTTTTGTGTTGAAAGGTATCCTGAAATTAAAGTACAAGGGTATTTCTTTCACAATGCAGCAAACAAGATACTTAAATAGTTAAATATAACAACATCCAGCAAATATTTATCCATTTACCTTGCACATAAATCCACCTTGCAATATATCTCTTCAACTTGTGCAGCCTTTCTTTCATTATATGTTCTGAAATTTTTTGCTGGTGAAGGTTTCTTTGATTGGAACCCAAAGAACTAGAGTCAAGAGAGTTTGTGAATTTATCCATAGGACCCACTGCCCGTGGTTTGAGAGCTGCCAATATGAAGCGTCCCCCCATCAGGAAAGACTTAAAAGTGATGCTTTATCAGTCCCAGGAGGCTGATAACACTTTTATTACATCAGATGGTACATCACCGTACAACTCTGCGCGGTAATGGGCAATGAAGCGCCACTATCGCGAGGATTACCACTAAAACCCACACTACTACACTAGCTACGAAAAGAGGGTCATCAGAGTTGCGCCATGCGGAACTCCAGCGGTGGCCCTAACCACAGGCAAGACTGGGTACAGGACGAAACCCTACTCGACGTCTTCGGGGAGGTAGTCTGGATCTTCTGCTGTAAGAAGTAAGAATGGGGTGAGTACAAACGTACTCAGCAAGTCCAATCACACCCACGGTGGGGGTATATCAGAAATCAATGCACAGGACAGTCCAAGGATAAGGTTAGGGTTCATTTACGGAAAACTCAGTTACATGCAAAGGTTCATTTAAAACAATTTTTAAACAAGTTTTCAAGTATCAAGGAGCACATGGTGTTGATCCACACAAGTTTCCCGTTGCTCCCAGCTCTCCTGATGGCTATCAGACTAACTAGTGGGGTTAGGCTAAGCCGTTGCCCATACAACGGTCAAGTGGTTTGCACGACAGGAAGCTAGGTGAGATGACACATCAACTCGGTCCTTAGGGGTGATAAGATGGATATCTCCCTTCCTCGCTCTACCACATAAGTACGAGCACACCAACGGCAATTCACACAGAAATGCCATCCATCCCGTCTGACTCATCTTTCAAAACCACATTTTATCCCTTCCCACACACGCATTTTCCTTATAAAAACAGGTGGTCAAGGTATGGTTATCACGAACATGGGTGGCTATCTTACCGTGTTTTCAACAAGCAAAACCATGCAATTTATAAAACAGGCCACTGGGTTGTGTTTATAAAAACTAGGACAGAAACATGCATCAAAGGGCAGGATTGAACTTGCCATCATCAAGCCCTTGCGGGAGGTCTTGATCGAAGCACTGTCCCTCGGGTTCGGGGTCGCAGAACTGGTCCTCGTTCGCTTGATCACAGTCGGGACCTTCCTCGTTCACTCCGTGTCCTACGACGCAAACAAGCAAGCACACAATCAATCGAAAGAACTAAAAGCTTTTATCGTTGAGCTTGAATCGGAAATAATTTAGTTATGGAGATAGGGGTAATATTTTTGGGTGGTTTCTTAATGGCATGGTTAGAACTATACTAGAAAGGGCGTGGTAGAGTTTCGGGTCGATCGGAGATCATTTGGCACATAAAATGACGAGTTAAAGAGGGTTTCAGGGGTTAAACAGGGGTCCAGGGGCTTGTTCATAATTATCCGGAAGGAGTAAGGATCTATTTGCGAATCCTAGAAATACTCAGGGCACGCTAAAGGGTGTTGGTTATATTTAGGTTTATGTAATGGAGGGGTTCGGTTTGAAATGCTAGAAAGAGCAGGGTCTCTTTAGCAAAAAGGGGTAAATAGGGGAGGGGGGGTTCTTTTGGGGAAATACAGGGAAAAGGGGGGGCTTTGGGCAAAATGCCCCTTCTTCCTCCTCTCCCCACGAGAAACAGAGGAGGAGGAAGGGGGCTCCTGCGCCGGCCGTCCCCGGCGGCCCGGGGCTCGATGGTGGCCCGGGGGTGGGGGAAAAGGGAGGGGAGAGCGAGGGGAATCGGTTCCCGGCCTCACCTCGGGCCGGGTGGCGTGTGGAGGTGGGACGACGGGGCGGGCGGCGGCGGCCTCGGGAGCCCGGCGAGGGCGGCGTTAGGGCAATGGAGGCGGGGGGCTGGGCGTGCAGCGGCGGTTGTGGGGTGCCGAGGGTGCCCCTCGGCCCTATTTATGGGCGGCCGAGGCGGTGGGGCGGGGGGTTCGGCCGGCGGCTCCGCGGGCGGCCATTAATGGCGTTTGGCCGCTCGCGGCCGTCGCGATGTGGCGTGGTGGCGAGGGCGCCGGGCGTTGCACGTGGGGGAGGGCCGGGCATTGTGCGGCACAGGGGCAGGGGGAGCAGCAGCGCGCGCGGCGGGGCGCGGGCCAGGGCGGGGGCGCGAGCGGCGGCCGGCATGGCGCGCGTGCGCGTGCGTCGCGGCACGGCCGGGGCAGGGCTGGCACACGGCCAGGGCAGTGCTCGGGTGCGCGGCAAGGGGAAAGGAAAGAGAGGGAGAAGGGAGGAGAAGGGAGGAGGGAAAAGAAAAGGGGAGAAAGAAATGGAAAAAGAAAAAGGGAGAAAGAAATGGGAAAAGAAAAAGGGGGAGAAAAGGAGAAGGAGAAAGAAAAGGAAATGGAAAAAAATGACGCGTGCCGGCGGGATTCGCGGCGGTGACCGTGGCTGGTCGGCCACGCGCGCGCGACGCTCGCACGCTGCGCGAGGAGGACGAGGAGCGGGGCCGCGGCCGGATTCGGTGTCGGCTCGGGGGTTAGGGTTTCGACGAAAATGTTTTAGCGTGTGATTTTCTTAGCAAATTTTCGGGATGTCACACAATACCATCAAGGCCTGTGCCATCATCTGTGTCCATCTCATTCGCAACAGCATCTATGACCTCTTGTTTTTCTGATAGCCTAGCAATTTTAGCTTTCCTTGAGTCTCCAATAGCTTTCTTGCACTTCTCACTATCCTCCGGAGTTGCATTGGGGCATGACCGGACTTGGTCTTTTATGCCAGCAATATGTAGCTTGAGCCTATAAATCCCTGCCTTCACAACCATAGGACATAGCTTGCACTTTATCACATTCAAATCAGCTGGATTAACAAGGGTTCCATACTCCCACCCTATATCTTCGGAATTCCTTTTAACTGCTGGCTTGTCCACTGGTTTAGGGCTACGTGGATTCGAGGCAGCAGATGACATCCTGCAGGTTGCATGCAAGCAATAGGAGCAAGAACATCAAGACATGCTATGAGCTAGTATGCAATTATACAAATATAGGGTTCTTATTAGTTATTACAAATATAGGTCATAATCTGTATCATTTATTGTTAGGATTAATCTTGTATATATGTGTTGATTAACTCGCTGCGTGCCAAAGAAGAAACTGGAAACATGGTGAACATTTCAGATTTAATTGAAACATAACAATACTAAATTGAATTCATTCGGCCAGGGCGCACAAGGTGCCTGGTTGTTTATTCTCAGATATGCAGGACAACAGAAGCCAAAAATATTACGTTGCATTTGTGCCTGTCATGGCCAACTTGAGGAAACCCTATAAAATGGTAGATTCTCTTCAAGAAAAATAGCTAGATTCTGGGTGGAGACTGATTTTCAGATAACCTCCAGGCGGAGACTTGAGGAAACAGTGAAGGAGCAAGAAAAGGAGCATTACCTCGCAGCAGGAATGAGCTCCTGCCTCCTGGCGGTAGACAACTGGGCGGGCGAGCTCTCTGGACGCCGGAGGAGCACCCCTGGGCGCGCACACCTCCCTGCCTAGGGTCTTGCGGGAGAGCCCCTGCCTGAGGTCTGGGCGTGGGCAGTGTCAGACCCGGGGCCACCGGGCTGGGCACGTTACGAAGTTTAAGAGATTAAGCCCGTCTTGTCTCTTATTTGTTTTGTTTATCTCTTATTTATCCCGTTTAAATAGGAGATAGAGCTAACCAACACAGAGAGGATCTACTCGAGATCAGTTTGGGTGTGATCCCTCGGAGGGGGTTGGTTAGCATCTTTGTAACCCCGGCCTCTCGGATATATAAGGGAGGTCAGGGACCCCCCTCAAAACAGAAGATCATTAGGTCATTCTATACAGAAGGCAATACAAACCATACAGGACGTAGGGTGTTACGCTCCGTGCGGCCCGAACCTGTCTAAGTCTTGTGTTCCTTGCACCTTCGAGTTCCTGATCTCGGCGTCCCCTCACCCAAAACTTACCACCTTGGGTATACCCCGCGGTGGGCAGCCGGTTAAACACCGACAGCTGGCGCGCCAGGTAGGGGTGCACGTCGAAGATCCACCGGCGAGCTCGATGGCATCGTTCGGATTCATCAGATCAGTTCCCTCTCAGGGTACGACGTTCGTTTTTGGTTCATGGGTCTGCATCGCAGATGGTGCGGGCAGTTTCCGGCGATTCCTCGCCGACATGAAGCCAAAAACCTCCGCTGCGGATCTCCGCAGCGACCTTGACAAGTTCGTCGACGGGCTCGACAACTTGCCGCTCCACGCTTCCGCAGCACAGATCGAGTTGGAGTCCGATCTAGCTTCGACTTCTTCTGGTATTACGTCAACTCCCCCTGGTTTGGATTCGTTCCAATCTAGGGACCAGCACAACCGATATCAACTCGGTTTGTGCGATTTGGCCACTAACCTTCAGGAGGCCCACGACTCTGGGTCCCTCTCCATGTCTGAGAAGGACCTGGACTTGTTACTCCAGACCAGAAAGCTTGAGGCCACCGCGTGTCGGGGGGCTTCGGGTTGTTCCGGCACCGGTGATCTGGTGGTCACCCCCCTGCCGGAGGGGCACGTGGTGCACTGGAGGGGCACGACGCTCCCCAAACTACTCGAGGCAGAGGGCCGACTCGTGGCCCACCTCGAGCCCTTGCCTTTTCAAGAAGGCAGGCCGTTGGCCACCGAGGCTGGGGGGTCGACCGAACTAGTCGACGAAAGTTCTCATGAGCTTTCATCCCGCCAGGTGCTGATGGCCGAAGAAGGCGAGGACGATGGGGATTTTCCCATCGACAACTTTGAAGCGGTCTCCGAGGATGAGATCACAGCCAACGTCGGCGACGAAAACGACGCCGATCGTGAAGCGCGGAGGGCCAGAAACAGGGCCCGCACAATCCGGCGGAGGAGGGCCAACGAGCGTAGGAGATCTATGCATCGTGAGCTTGATCCTGAGTTCGCCGCCGTCAGCGAACGGGGGTTTCGAACTCCGGTGGCCAACATCGCCAGGGTTACGGCTATCCTCGAGCGCAGCCATGACCCGGAGGTACGTCAAGCACTCTTGTACGCGCAGAGAGCTTGGATCCAGTTGGATCAACACAACCCGGCGCTTACCATCAGGGAGGAGCGTGTGGGTGAAAGTCGAAGTCAGAACCACAGCCGAGCGGCTGACGGCTGTCCTCAACGTCAACCCAGCAACGACAACGCTTGTGGGAGCCAGACCCCTGGCGGGAGGCAGCAGCCACCGCAAGGGGGTCAGCCACGACAAGCCCATCATCGACTCCCTCCGGAGGATCTGCGCCAACACATCAATGAAGGCCGCGATGCACGCACCGTGATTTCTTCCAGGCGCAAGACCCGTGAAGAAGTTGAGAATGAAGGTACTGATTGTAGCGATCGATTTCCTGCTTTTTCCGCTCGTTTCAGCAGCTACAAGTACCCGGAGGGCTTCAAGCCGATTGGCATCACCAAGTACGACGGCAAGCAGGCTCCCCAGCAGTGGCTTCGTTGCTACTCCACAGCCATTGACGTCGCGGGGGGCTCAAATATCACCAAAGTCGTCTACTTCCCGATGGCTTTGGACCCTGCACCGCTCACTTGGCTGGAGAGCCTCGGCAGCAACACAATTGACTCCTGGGAACGGCTTAAGAAAGTCTTCATCGACAATTTCCAGGGAGCGATCGCTCGTGCAGGTACTCGACATGATCTTGCCCAGTGCAAGCAAGAACGTAACGAGCTCCTGCGATCCTACACGCGTCGCTTCTTCGACGTCCGCGCCACTATCGCGAACATCTCGGAAGAAGACATCATCGACTGTTTCTACAACGGCATCACCGACCCCAGCATCTACAGGGATTTCGGGCGGAACAGGCCAAAGACTGTTGCGGGCCTTCGTGACATGATGCACGATTGGTCCGAACAAGAGGAGAAGATGCGGGAGCGGTTCCCGCGGCGTCAAGATAATAATTTGCGGCGCTCAAACGACAACTGCAACGACACAAGCCAGCGGGACTTTTCGGGTTCACTCCGAAAACGAAAGCCAGATAATGTTATCGCGGCTATCGATCGTCCCTCACGGGGCAAGAAGTCGACGACACAGGAGGAGTTCGAGAAGCTCCTGCAGAAGAAGTGCCCATGGCATCCGGGCGCTAGCCACGCCGCCATTGACTGCTACCACCTTCGGAGGACGTTCAGTAACACCGGTGGTGGGAAGAAGAATAAGAAGCCTGCCGACAAAGAACCCGAGGATGACGATCACGACGACCAGGGGCGTAATCCGAAGTTTCAGGATGCCTCGAAGGTCGTCAACGTTATCTTCGGCGGTGATGAGGATTTCGGTTCCAGGAGGGACCAGAAGCTGCTTCTTCGTGAGATCTTGTCCGTCGAGCCGGCGGTACCACGGCCGCTCCGTTGGTCGGAGATCCCCATCTCGTTCTCTCGCGACGATCAATGGACGAGCTTCTCGGAGCCCGGTAAGTTCCCATTGGTTCTGGATCCCGTGGTGGCGGAGGTCAAGCTCACCAAGGTCCTCATCGATGGCGGAAGCGGGCTCAATCTCATCTTCGTCAGTACTTTGAAGAAGATGGGCCTGGATTTCAAGGATATGCTGGTGCCCAGCAAGTCTCCCTTCTACGGGATCGTCCCAGGTAATGCGGCGCACCCGCTTGGCACGGTGGTTCTCCCAGTCACCTTTGGCACGCGGGAGAATTATCGTACCGAGTTTATCAAGTTTGAGGTGGCTACTTTTGATTCCTCTTACCATGCAATATTGGGTCGTCCGGCACTAGCTAAGTTCATGGCAGTGCCGCACTATGTTTATCTGCTTCTTAAGATGCCAGGGCTCGGTGGAGTGCGCACCCTCCGTGGCGACTTGAAGAAGTCATATGACTGCAACCAGGAGGCGATCCAATATGCTTCGACTACTCGTGTGCCAGATGCTTCGGGAGAAGTACTCGCGGCCGCGCAGCAGCTTTCCCAGTCTGGGCTGGAAATTCCCTCCAAGAAGGCCAGCAAGTCGAGCATCCAGTCGACTGATGGCGTGGCCCTCAAGTCGATCCAGCTCCAGGAGGGAGATCCGTCTAAGACCGCCGTCATTGGCGCAGGCTTAGGCGACAAATAGGAACTCGCGCTCGTCAGCTTTCTTCGGGCTAACCGAGACATATTCGCATGGAAACCTGCGGACATGCCAGGGGTGCCCAGGGAGTTGATCGAGCATGCTTTGAATGTAGACCCGAAGGCCACGCCCAAAAAGCAACGCCTCCGGAGGTTTGCCCACGACAAGCGTGAGGCCATCAAACGAGAGATCGCTAAACTTCTCGCGGCTGGATTCATCAAAGAAGTAATCCATCCAGAGTGGGTAGCGAATCCCGTTCTTGTAAAGAAAAAAAATAATGAATGGAGAATGTGTGTCGACTACACTGATCTCAACAAGCATTGCCCAAAAGATCATTTTGGGCTGCCGCGTATTGACCAAGTTGTCGACTCAACAGCCGGCTGCGTCCTTCTTTGTTTCCTTGATTGTTACTCAGGCTATCACCAGATCGCGCTTAAGGAGGAGGACCAAATCAAGACTGCCTTCATCACCCCGTACGGGACCTACGCTTACAAAACAATGTCCTTCGGGTTGAAGAATGCGGGAGCAACTTACCAACGCGCGATCCAGATGTGTTTCGCGGATCAGCTGCACCGGAACGTCGAGGCCTACGTGGACGACGTGGTCATCAAGACCAGGGAGTCCGATAACTTGATCACAGATCTGGAAGAAACTTTTAGCAGTCTACGCAGATATCGATGGAAACTCAATCCCACCAAATGCGTTTTTGGAGTACCATCAGGGAAACTGCTCGGGTTCATTGTCAGCAACTGGGGCATCGAAGCCAACCCTGTAAAGATCACAGCCATCACTGATATGGAGGCTCCGGCCACAGTCAAGGATGTGCAGAAGCTAACAGGTTGTATGGCGGCCTTGAACAGGTTCATCTCCCGACTCGGGGAGAGAGGACTACCTTTCTTCAAGCTCCTAAAACGCCAAGACAGATTCCAATGGACGGAGGAGGCCGAGCGGGCCCTACAAGACCTGAAAATTCATCTCCAGTCGCCTCCGATCCTCACCGCTCCGCTACCAGAAGAGGACCTACTACTCTACATTGCGGCAACAACCCATGTTGTCAGCAGCGCTATTGTAGTCGAGCGAGGCGAAGAAGGCCATGCGTTTGGAGTGCAGAGGCCCGTCTACTTCGTCAGCGAGGTCCTCTCCGAGTCAAAGGTACGGTACCCAGCAGTTCAAAAGCTCTTATATGCAATTTTAATCACATCAAGGAAGTTGCGCCATTACTTCGACGACTACAAGATCACTGTGGTTACGGATTTCCCGCTGGCGGATATTCTTCATAATCAAGATGCCACGGGACGCATATCTAAGTGGGCAGTGGAACTGGGGGCTCTGTCAATCGACTTCAAGCCACGCACTGCAATCAAGTCACAGGCTCTAGTCGACTTCATGGCTGAATGGAGGGAGAATCAAGTCCCAACCCCAGTGGACAAGCCAGAGCACTGGACCATGTACTTTGATGGATCCCTCAAGCTCGACGGCGGGGGTGCTGGTGTCTTGCTTATCTCCCCACGAGGTGAGCAGTTGAAATACGTCCTTCAGATCCTGTGGGCAGTATCCAACAATGAAGCCGAGTATGAAGCCTTGCTTCACGGGCTTCGTTTGGCGATATCACTAGGGATCAAGCGACTACTTGTACATGGCGACTCTCTTCTTGTCGTTCAGCAGGTCAATAAGGAATGGGATTGCAACAAGAAGACGATGGAGGCATACGTTCAGGAAGTGCGCAAGCTGGAAAGCAAGTTCTCCGGCTTGGAGGTCCACCATGTGCTACGAGAACACAACGTTGGTGCAGATATCCTGTCCAAACTGGGGTCAACACGCGCTCATGTCCCACCGGGAGTCTTCGTTCAGGAGCTCGCTCAGCCATCCACCAAGCCTTCTCCGCCGGTAACCATCGACTCGGGTCCCCAACGACCCGACCGAGAGGTTCTGATGCTGGGGGAGGATTGGCGAGCGGCCTTTATCGACTTCATTCAAGACCAACGGCTACCGGCGGGAATCGACGCCAAGAGCGCAGAAGTGGCACGCATCTCGCGAAGGAGCAAGGGCTTCGCCCTGGTCAAAGGCAAGCTCTACAGGCGTGGCGCTCGGTCAGGAGTTCTCATGAAGTGCGTCACGAAGGAGGACGGTCATGACATATTGCGGGAGATCCACGAAGGCGTCTGCGGCAACCATGCGGCATCAAGAACGCTGGTTGGGAAAGCGTACAGGGCTGGTTTCTGGTGGCCCACCGCAGTCACCGACGCGGAGGATCTCGTGCGCAGGTGCCAAAATTATCAATTCTTCGGCAAACAGACACATGTTCCGGCCCATAGCCTCATCACTATACCGCCATCTTGGCCGTTCGCTTGTTGGAGTCTCGACATGATTGGGCCCTTCACGACGGCGCCAGGCGGTTTTACCCATGTGTTGGTGGCTATCGACAAGTTCACGAAGTGGATCGAGTACAAGCCAATCGCCAAGCTCACGCCAGATCGGGTTGTTGATTTCATCTCAGATATCTTGTACCGTTTTGGTTTCCCCAACACCATCATCACGGACTTGGGGTCAAATTTCACGGCCAACCAGTTCTGGGAATTCTGCGAGAATGCCTGCATCGAAGTTAAATATGTCTCAGTTGCCCACCCGCGGGCCAACGGACAAGTCGAGCGGGCGAACGGCTTGATAATCGACGGCCTCAAGAAGCGGCTATATGACGAGAACAGCAAGAAGGGAGGAAAATGGGTACACGAGCTGCCGCATGTAGTCTGGGGGCTTCGGACTCAGCCGTCCAAAGCCACAGGCCAAACACCGTTCTTCCTCGTATATGGATCCGAAGCCATTTTACCAGCCGATATCATGTGGAAGTCCCCGAGGGTCGAAATGTACAATGAAGGCGAGGCGGACGAGGCGCGGCAGCTAGAGCTCGACTCTGTAGAGGAGGCTCGTTGCACCGCTCTTGTCCAGTCAGCCCGGTACCTACAGGGGATCCGCCGATACCATGATCGCAACATCAAGGAGCGGTCATTCAGTGTTGGCGACTTGGTCTTGCGTCGTATCCAGGATGAATCTGGCCTACACAAGCTCAACTCAAGGTGGGAGGGCCCGTTCGTCGTCAAGCAGGTCACACGGCCAGGGTCGTATCGACTACAGTGCCCCGAAGGCCAGGACATCCCAAATTCCTGGAACGTCCAACACCTGCGTAAGTTCTACCCGTAAGCAAATGCCCGGTGATATCCGAATTCCCCGGGGGCTTGAAGCTCTCCTTTCCTCGATTCATATTGGAGGCTTCGAGCCACAATATTCGGATTGAACACTCCTTCTCCGGCGACAACAGCCACGGCCACGGGCGAAACTCTCGTGTAAGCTGGCTACTCGTCGTGAATAAATTTATGACTACATTCACAACTTATCGACTTCATTTTTTGTCGAACCATCTGCTCCGGCTAAAACTCCTCGATATGTCGAGTTCCGCCACGACCTTAGGTGGTCGCACACGACTGAAGTCGCACCTTGTCCAACTCAGTTGATCCGCTCGACTGGCTAAAAAACAGCGCGTTGGAAAGGCTCGCATAAAGAGCCACCTCGACTACATCATGAGTGGCTGCACTCAGAACAGTCATGTTCTTGCCGAAAGAATGGCCAAAACGCGGCAACGACCGCACCTGCTCCTAACAAGCTCGATCCGTCCGCCCGGGTCTCACCCAGCTTACGGAGCACGCTCATAAGCACGAGCGTTTTCGACTACAATCAGAGTCACCGCACTCGAGCTAGTCCTGACTTTCCGCCCTACGCACGGCACCCCCGCGACGATGCTCGCGTTATTCCCTAACAAGTCTAGACCCGCTCGATCGAGTTGTGGCTACTCTGTTAGACGAATTCTAGCTGCCCTTCGGGTCGTTGCACCCAAGGACGCGTCTCTACTTGAGTCTCGTAAGCCTGGATCCCAATTCAGCTAAGACATGCAAACACGTAGAGATGTCAAGGGAAGCATTTACATAAGAGAATGATTAAGTGTCTCATACACCCTAATCCTGCAGTACATTGTGTACAATCTGTTCTGCTACAGGTTGGGCCTCTTGCAGGTACTCCTCGAACCGCTCGTCCGAGCAGTCCGCCGCCATCCCTTGCGCGAAGATGCTCAGCTGTGCGGTCGGCATGAAGGACTTGACGTACGCAAGGGCGTTGCTTACGCAAGCGACTGGTGCTTCAGATAAGAACTTGAGCATCTTTTTCGGGGCCTCACGGAGCCGTCCCAGCAGGGGCCGCGGGCCGGCCTCGCCTTCTTCGGGCGGGTCCACCATGTCCACCAGTTCCTGGGCGGCTCCCTGGAGGTCCTCCAGCTCCTTGCGCCGCTGCTCGTCCCTCTCGCCCAGCGCTTTGACTTGCTGAAGGCAGTCGACGAACTGCCGTTCAGTGTCGTCGATCACCTTCTGCAGCCTTTCGACTTCATCTGTACGACGATACAGCATATTCTTCACGTCAGTAAGCAGCTCCTCTTTGTGTTTTATTACTTTCCTAAGCTCTGTGGTGAAGATGTTTCAGCAAGCAAGTGAAATCACTAAGGAAAAGTACTCGAGGGAAGCGGGTGCCTACCTTGGTGCGCCTTCTTTTCCGCCTTGAGCTGCTCCTGGTACTCTGCTTGTTGCTCCTTGACCCGTTGTTGGAGCTCGGAGTTGGCCGCTTCAAGGTTCTTCAGGTCATTCTTGAGCAGCCAGGTCTCTCGAGTCCTCTCCTGCTTCAGCATGTCAAGCTCGCGCTGCAGATAGCAGTTCTTCGTCTTCTCCTCGGAGATGCGCTTGTGCAGGGCACCTAACTCCCGCGCATCGCTCACAACCGCGCGGAGTTTCTCCGACTTCTTCTGGGATTTAGTAATCACATGCTGCGCCAAAGGAGGAGAATGAGTACTAAACAACTCACCAATGCACACACCTGGAACTTTACGCGAGTACTACCATGGAGAAGTTGTATAACTCCTTGAAGGTGCTCTTGAAGGTCTCCAGATTCTCGGCCGTTAGCAGAAGATCATCCACCAGGTCGGTGGTGATGATGTTCTGGTACCCTGGCCCGGTCCTCAGCACCTCACGGGGACCCTCCGAGGGCCCGGCGGCATCCCCGGACGGCGGCGGCTGGACACCTGCAAGCATACGAAGTAGTCACCATATTGCCCTCGGACCCTGGCATCAAGCCGCGGGCGGGTAAGCGCGCACCTGTACCACTGGCAGGAGCGGCACCAGGGGCCACGACTTGTTCCCCGCCACTGGGCCCGGCTCCCTCTTGCCTGGACCCGGGAGGCGGCGAGTCGGGGAGCCCCACATCCGCTTCCGGGGCCACGACTTGTTCATCGCCACCGGGCCCGGCTCCTCCTTGTTGGGACTCGGGAGGCGGCAAGTCGGGGAGCCCCACATCCGCTTCAGGGGCCGCCTCTGCGAGTACAGGCCCCCCAGGCGCCGAGGGCCCGGGGGCTGCTGCAGCCGAGGCAAGCGCCGCAGCCCTGCCCGGTTCCAGCTGGAGTTGCACCGCACTTGCAGCCCTGGCGACATCGACAACATGGTTATTCACGCAGGCGCGGCCAAGCTTTCCAAGCGATCGAAGCAAAACTCACAGTGTCGACTTCTTCTTGGCAGCCTTCTTCACCCGCCAGGCCCGACGGGGGACGCCCGCCGCGGACGGAGGGGTCTGATCGGCCGATGGAGGGGTCCCCGCCACGGCGATGGTCACCGTCGTGGCGGCAGAAGGGCCCGCCCCCACCCCTTCGGGCTCCGTCCCGGGCGGCGGAGCAGGGAGGCTGCAAGGGGACGCTGTCAGTTCTCAGCACCATGGAAACTTTGGAATTAGCCAACACAGTAATTCCGTACCTGGAGGACTCGACTTCTTGAGCCTTGCGTTTGCGCACCTGGCGCTGGCCCTTCGGCACCGGTGGCAGAGCGTCGGTCAACTCCACGCTCTGATCGGAGGAGTTGTCCCCGTGCGGTTCCTCCACGGTCCCTTCACTCGCCTGCGAGCCCACGCACCCGGTGGACTCGCTGCTGCCTTGAACTGCAGCATGGCGAGCCGCCTTGGTGGCAACGGCGGCAACAGGGCGCGGGCCTCCCTCGGCTTCTTCCCCCGCTGGCGAGACCCCGCGTTCGGTGGCATCGTTGCGGCTCTGGATCGCAGCAAGGCGAGCTTTCTTGGCCGCCGTAACTGCAGAAGGAAGGAGGTGATACGCTCGGGGGAGGTCCGGCTGCGGCGGGTAGCTGCAGTACAGTTCCGAGTGTCCCTGCGGAAAGTCCCTCAGTTCAGTATCGGCGCAGTAGTCGATTTCTTCGGCAACAAGAAGTCGAGCACTTACCGGCGGGGGCGGATGTTGCGCGGAGTACAGGGTGGGCACGTACGGCACGGTGTTCACGTCCAGCAGCACCCGCTGAACCCGCTGGAGCGCGACTTCATCTGGCACCTCTTCTGTGCACATGCGAGAAGGGTCAGCAGGGCCGGTGTACTCGAAGCCCAGGCAACATCTCTGTTGGATGGGTTGGACGCGGCGCTTGTGAAAGGAGAACATGACGGAGGCGCCGGTCACCCCCTCCTTCCTCAGTGCGTCGATGGCCTCCAGCAGCTCCTTGACTTGGATCATTTCCATGCCGGAGGGTTCAAGGTTCCATTCCCCCCTCACCACGGGCGGTTTGCTCGACTTCGTCGGCAGGGGGGCGCATGGTTCACGATGTAGAACCAGAGGTTTTTCCATCCAGGAAGGTTGGAGGGGAATTTATATGCAAGGTATTTTTCGCCGGCCTGCTGTCGCAGTTGGATGCCGGCGCCCCCTACCACAGCGAGTTTTTTCGTGGTCGGTTGGGGTTTCAAACGGAAAAGGAAGCGGAATAGATCCCAGTGGGGCTCAATTCCGAGAAATGCTTCACAAAAGTGGATGAAAATGGAGATGTGGCAGATGGAATTCGGGTTGAGGTGATGGAGCTCAAGCCCGTAGTAGTAAAGAAGGCCGCGGAAGAAAGAACAAGTGGGGAGGGCCAATCCCCGTTCGGCAAAATGGTAGAATGTGACGATTTCGTCGACATTCTCCATGGGGAACGGTTCACGGAAAGAGGGGCGCCAGTTGACGAGATTTTTCTCTTGCAGCAACCCCTCGGAAACAAGTTTTTTCAGATTGTTGAGGGAGCACTTACTGTGTGTCCACTCCGCGGTTGTTGGTTCCGCATCCTTCTTCACTCCCTCGATCTCCGACTTCTTGGACGTCATCTCCGATGCGCCGGCCACGAGATGCTCGGGGCTGCGGGGAGAGGGGCGGGGAGGTCGGGGTGGGAGCTCTTCTTGGGGGAAGGCGGCGGCGCTTGGTTTGGGGAATTTGGTGATTCTCGATGGAATGCAGATTGAAAGCGTGGTTTTTCCCTCCAGTCATCGCGGGGTTAAATAACCAGCGGAGTGGGGGAAAATTACTGTTCTGAAGGTCAAGCGCCGTTTCATGGACTAATCCGAAGATGAGGGGTCATTTGGTGATTTGATTAGATTGCATATTTGATTAATCATTTTTTCAGGGCTAATAAGCCCGGAAAAAGGGGTTTTTCGAATCTTTGGTCTAGTTACATCATTTGTACCGTCCCTTCGTTTTCCTCATTAACGTGTCATTGTTTAGCCTGCATGCCACGATTTTTGGACCCTTATCTCCAAACTTTGTGGGATTTGGATTCAAGGCTCGGGGGCTGCGGGGTACGTGGCATCGACTACTTATTTTTCAAATTTCTTTGAAGGGTAAGGAAGACTACTGACAAGCGGGATCCCCAGCCTGATTCTCCGGATCAACCTAAGGCTCGGGGGCTACGCCATATCAGAAATAAAATTCGGGGCATGAGCACCTCATAGCTTCGATGCAGCCAAGCAAGTACTCGAAGAAGGACTTCAGGACGAATCGTCAGAAAGAAGTCGAAGACTGCTTCGAAAGTACTCAATAAGCCTGCAGTGCTCAGCTACGAAGAGCTCGGGGGCTTGTCAGACCCGAGGCCACCGGGCTGGGCACGTTACGAAGTTTAAGAGATTAAGCCCGTCTTGTCTCTTATTTGTTTTGTTTATCTCTTGTTTATCCCGTTTAAATAGGAGATAGAGCTAACCAACACAGAGAGGATCTACTCGAGATCAGTTTGGGTGTGATCCCTCGGAGGGGGTTGGTTAGCATCTTTGTAACCCCGGCCTCTCGGATATATAAGGGAGGTCAGGGACCCCCCTCAAAACAGAAGATCATTAGGTCATTCTATACAGAAGGCAATACAAACCATATAGGACGTAGGGTGTTACGCTCCGTGTGGCCCGAACCTGTCTAAGTCTTGTGTTCCTTGCACCTTCGAGTTCCTGATCTCGGCGTCCCCTCACCCAAAACTTACCACCTTGGGTATACCCCGCGGTGGGCAGCCGGTTAAACACCGACAGGCAGGGCGCCGGAGTAGACTGCCTGGGTGAGGGTAGGGCGCCGGCGGAGAGCTCCACGGTGAGGGCGACGGCAGGGCGCGGAGGAAAGCTTCTGGGCGGGCGCGCCTCCCTGGGCGGCGGCCCTGTGCTCCGGCGACTCCTCCCTGGGTGGCGGCGGGCACCAGGGAGGCTGGGAGATGGAGGCGGCCAGGCGGGGGTTGAGAAAAGTGGAGGCTGGAGAGCGCTCGTGGGCTCGTGGGCTCGTGGCGGGTTGGGAGTTGAAAATGGCCCAACTCCGAAACGGACAGAAAAACGGCCCAAACGGCGTTTAAAATCGCCCAGGCACCGTTCCGTTTCGGCCGTTTAAACATGCGCTGACCGTTTAAACCGGTCAACGTTTAATTTTTCTGCCTAGGGCCTAAACTAAACGTCAATGCCTCGTCTACCGTTTAGACCCGTCTAAACGGCCGTTTAATGCCGTTTAGGAAAATAAGGAAAAATCCATCACCATACCATGTGATATTTTATTGCGTGAAATATGGGAGTTCAGATTTAAAACATCATTCATTATTTTCTCTCACGCGTCACTTATATCTCGCCATGCAAACGGTTTGAGCTGGAATAACTATAACAGTTTGGATTTTGCTTCGGTCTTAATTTAGGATGGATGCTAATAAGCCGACACTGCAAGCGAATTGATTTGGTATAGGTTCCAGGCCTATAGCAGTTTGGTGCGGACTCGGTGTGGGATTGTAACTATTCAATTTCTAACGGGTAGCAACCATGCGTTGTATCGTGATTTTATCACAACGAGCCGCTTGCAGCGAGCAGCCAAGCCCATCCCGTCTAACTGCACATAAGACGAGAGAGAGACAACGATTATGATTCTTCATATGGCAAACCCTCGCCTTCGCCTGCTGCCACCGCAGTCGCTACCTCCGCCTTGCCACTGCTTCCCGGCCGTCAGCTCCACCTCCTGCTCGTCCCAGTATTACAAGAAGCGCCTACCACCACTGGTTGTCCTCGAGGAGCTCGCCGTCCGCGGCGGCGACGGCGGGACTGCATCTGGGCTCTCGCTTGTGGCCGCGCCGTCGCAACTCCTACCGCCAGCTCCGGCCCCGTCGAACCCCGCATCTGTGGACGCCGCGAGCACCTCCAGGCACCGGGCGAGCAGGGCCGCGGCAGGCCCGGCTACCTCGCCGCCCAGAAACACGGCGCACGACCGCAGCACCTGCGTGGCGCGCCCGTGGTCCATGGCCACCTCCTGGAAGAAGCAGTCCTCCGCGGCGCAGGCTACGCCGTAGGGTCCCCACCCTGCGCCCAGCTCCAGCTAGCCCGCCGCCGCCCACACCCCCGCGAGGCTCGTCGGGGACAGCGCCGCCGCGGCCTCCTCGGAAAAAACAGCAAGATGCGACCGCATGGACGAACACACTCATTCTACCTGGAATTAGTTATTCCATCAGGTACAGCCCAACACACTCATCCTAGATGAAAAGTTAATTATACTTTTTGTTCCTTGCATAGGTTACCGTAGTAGTAATAAGTCCCTGAAAAATATTTGTCAATGCATCAGGTACAAACATATTATTTGGAGGTCAAGATCCTAGTCAAGGTCCTGCACTCTCGTGAAGTTCTTGCCTTATGTAAGTTCTGGTTTAGTTTGTTTAGTTACATTAATGCAGAATATTAATTTGCTAGACAAAGGGGCAATGGTTTAGTTTGTTCAGTTATATATTAAGGTGCAATGGTTCTTACATCATGCTATAGCAAATCACATTGTACATCTGTTGTTTTAGAGTTGTGATGCATCAGTATTGAAACCTGTTGGGCATCACATGTTAAAACCTATTGAGCATCCTGTTTAAGCTATATACGTTGACTTTGTGTCTTGTTTTGATTTTTTTAAAAGTGTTATTTGACTGCAGGTGCCTTATCTCCAGCTCTGAGAAAGGATTGGACACTACATTGGTTAGATTGCAGACAAGGACTAGTTGATCTCAAGGACTGCAAGCTTCACACTCATTTTAGTGTTTCACTGTTTCTGCTACATATATAGCTTCAGCAAATCAGCTTTGTAGTATATTAATCTTCCTATTAGGATTTATGATTCGGTCTCTGTTTGTAACTGAATTTGTTGCAATATTTAGCATTTTATATTTTCTATGATGACAGTAAATAGCAGCCTGTCTGCTTATAGCAGCGTCTGTTGCGTGCAGTGGTTGTGATCCTGTGCTTGGAAACAACAGTTTGGGAAATGGATTTTTATTGGCTCTTGTAACCATAGTTTGGCTAATAGTTTATTACATTATGCGCTGAGAAATCTAGGCTGGGTTGGTACATGCCGGAGGAGGCTTGGAGTGGAGTGGATAATATTTATTTCTCTCCTGAGAATGGATTGGTGTGGATGCAGCTCGACGCTCACCCCACTTGCAGGGCGACTATATCACATTCTTTTTCTTTTTCTTTGAAAAAATCCATGTCACCTTCACGGTAGGAGAAAATGGAACGGCCATGTTACCTGTTACGCATGTCACGTTCATGTTGGGATGGGGTGTGGGGTTGGAAGAAACACTACGACCATGCATGGAAGTTAGATCCAGTAGAAAGATGTTCCTATATTTTTCCTATTTTTGGAATTTAATATATATAATAAATATTTAGTGGAGTCATAATTATTTCGAAGTACTGTAGTAAATTTCATAACTTACGAATTGGGATAATAAGTAAGTGCAGCCGGGCCGTGGGGTCGTCGACCAAGTAATGTACTCACGCTTATAAAAATTTTCAGATCGATTCATCGAGAAACGTAAAACGTGGTACGTTATCTAAAATACTATTAAAATAAAAATATACCCACATTTTCGATACAGGGAACGTGGTACCGTACCACGTTCCCGGTAAGACTCTGACGGTACTGGAACTGGAAGCCGGCCTACGACCATGCGCGGAGCTGAGGACGCGCGGGGACCTGGGAGCCTTGCCTCCGGCCGTATCATCCGGGTCGGCAACCGGGGGAGACAGACGAGGTTGCCAGGTTGGATTGGAAGCTCGCAGCGCAGCGAGAAAAGCAGAGCAGAGGCAGGGTGGCAGCCTGAGATGAGAGCATCCAAACTACAGAAAGCAGCAGAAAGCTTTGTCCGGCATGGATCGGTCTGTTCATTTTGCGCAAAACGATCAGGCTTGATGGCAAGTGAGAAGAAGAAACAGACTTGCATTGGCAACACGGAAAATTATTGTTTCAACAGATCGCATCTTTTACATACAGTTCTTTCCCCCCGAAATGTAACTCAAAAAATCCAAACCAGTTGAGCGCTCATGTCCATTCATCCTCAGTCGCATAATTCCATCATCGAACTCGATACTACTACAAGGGAACACCATTTTGCAACCAGCACAAGAGATTGAAGCAGAGCAGGGAGGGATCAGTTTGACAGTTTCAGAGCAGAACACAGCAGAGCAACTGAGCAAGCATGGGTTTTCCTTTGCCAGTTAGCCTGTCTTCCCTTCTCGCTCAGTCGCTCGTCTCAGCCTGCACTGCTCTTCTGCCTCTCTTTCATTCCTCTCTTTTCTTCAGCTGTTTCCAAATATATGTAACATACAATTCCAGTAAATTAAACATGCATCGAAAACTGGTTTGACCACAGATCCTGTTCACATGAGCTTGCATGCATCATAACACAGACAGGAATCACTCAAAATTCACGTTCAGAGACAAATGTTTCTGCTGCTTTCAGGCCTTCCTGTTTTCTTGGCAACTTCTACCAACAACAAAATCCACCCAAACGAAAGCAACCACCAAATCATGCCAAACCATCACAAAAAGTCTCTAGTCTACTGCCTCATGAAATGCTCCAGCGACACACTGCTCTAGTAACTTGATGTATCCTCGACCTGCAGGAACAAACCAAAATCATGGTGCCGGTGCGTAAGACAACCTACGATTGCTTCCATCCATGTCAACACATGATGCATTGTCCAGGGAAACACTATATATCTGGGCAATTGCCGTCAACAACTTATTAGCCTCACCTGACAAAAGGATAACCACTATTCCCGGCCCCTAACTTCGGGTGTTCACCAGATATGCGCTGACGCTGTTGCGTCCACGTCATGCGATCCACTGTCAGTATCCTCCTTAGCAAGACCTTCAAACACATAGTAATATCTTTCTTAGTTACAACTTAACACCATTCCATCTTTATTTTCAAAAAAAAAAGTCATGCTTTAATTTACAGACGCAATCTGACTTGAAGCATGTATTCAACAAAACAGACAGCAATCACTCATCATGCAGGACATATGAGTTTTATGCCATATTATTAAAAACAATTGTACATTGATGCTGCAGCTACAGACTGAAGACAATATCTTTGCTCATGACCAAACTGTACATATGGACTGAAAAGGCGATAATTTCCAACACATCGAAAAGAATATACAGGAAATCAGCTCGAAATATAATGAATGCTCAGTCAAAGGTATGCTTCAGAAAAAATCACTCAGCAGAGTCAGGCATATGAAATCATTTATATGATGCAATACATTGGAGTAACAAGAATTAGTAAGTGGGGAAGCATCTTAAATAGAGTAAGAGATTGTGAGCAGTAATTTACATGCCAGATTTCCCAAGAGCAGAACAGATATTGCCGCGTAATGAAGTGAAGCCAGCCAAAAGTATACCCAAAAATGTTCAATTGTCCACTTTATGCAAGAATTGTTTTGCAGTGCATTATATCCAACAACTAGCATGACTAATCAGATGGCATAATAATGTCGAGCAACTTTGTCCAACCTCAGTGAGCAGAAATCAAGTAAAGCAACAAGTGAAGTAGTGAAGATATAACGAACTTGTAAATAAATACGTTATTGTGTACTAATACCATTAGAAATTGGAACAGTATAAAAGCAGCTTAATAGTCACACTAGGTATCCAACCTACAAAATGTAGACGAAGAGGTGGTGGTCGAGGAAGAAGTAGACGACGGCGGAGTTGTCGGGGTGGATGAGCGCGAGGACGGGAATCTTGGTGGGGAGTCCGGCGGCCTTGTAGGTGGGGTGAGCCCAGATGTGGTGGAAGCTGGCTTGGTGCTCCAGCGCCCACTCGGTGGAGTCCGGGTCCGGCAGCGTACGTCCAGACGGTGACCTGGAGCGCGCCGGTGGGGTCCCGATTTCTGTACATGTCGACGAAGCACAGCTTGCCGTTGCTGACCCCGAGGGCGCGGTACCTGTCAAGCACGGCGGCAGCCTGGCCGTAGTTGAGCGGCTTGGCCGGCAGAGCCTGCCATGGAGCGAGAGGACGGCGTGGGAGGAGAAGGGTCGGGCGGGGAGCGGGTTGTTGGATTGATCTCCCAGAGACCCTCGGACCACAACGGGCCCGATGGGCCTCCTCTCACCCGCGCCCTGATCGGGGGCGCTCCAGCTCGTTCGTAGCTGGTGGGCCCCCGTCGCACTGCACTATAAAAGAAAGGTGGGGGCCAGCGGCACAGGGTACGAGGTTCACCGCCGCCACCACCCCACCGACAGTCTAAACCCTAGCCGATCTAGTGGAAGCGCAGCAGCAGCGGGAAGACCCACCTACGGCCGTCATCAACATCGCCGCCTCATCCCCGTTCCCTCGGTTGCGACCCAAAGCTCGACTACCCCTAGCATCACCGCCACCTGAGACGATGGCGAGCCCCTCTGCAGCCCTGCGATGCAGGGCCATGACGGTATAGATCCCGTGCCCCTTCTCTCTCTCTCTCGCACTCGACTTGTATTAGATCTACTCGACTTCTTCCGATCATTTTCACGCGGTGGTCGATCCACGATGCTAACAATGGTATCAGAGCCAGGTTGTTTTGCGCGCGGCCGCGAGCGCACGCGCGGGCGCGCAGGCAGGCCCTTAACGGGCTGTTTGCCGTGGGCTGCGGTGCGTGCGGGTCATTTTCCCCGCTGGGCCGCCGCGCACAAGAAAGGCCGGGCGGGCTGGATTAATAGTAGCACAGTGCATCGGTTTTCTTTTTTTTCAGAAGTCATTTTTCAATAGAATTTCAATGAATTTGGTGCATTTCAAATTCAAATTTGATTGAACTTTGATGCAGTGCTTCCAAAAGATAAAATTAGACGTAATTTTGATAGAATTTGATTTTTCCGCTGCAAAGATTCAATAGATTAATTTTCTAATAATTGCTTGTCTTGTCATTTAAATTTGAACCAACGAGAGAATTTAAAATTTCAAGATAAATAGATTATTTTGAATTGTAGTATTGTTATTTTCTGACCAACGTTGACAATGAAAATATTACAATTACTATGGTATTATTTTTTGATAGATATTTTTTCATGTATTAATTCTAATTATGCCCAACGGTGTATCATGGAACAAGAAAAGGACCTTGGAACAAGACAAAAGGCAGGGTGGTCACAGGACTAAATTATATTAGTATGTGCAACTACTGTGGCTCGGTTTCTCAATCATGGCTGTACAAAGTGTGTCCACACAAGAGCCAAAAGACCAGGCATTATTCAAACCAAAGCGTGTCTATGTGCTTGTGTACAAAAGGTTATTGCATGTTTTAAATTCTGACCAACGTTGTTTTAAAATATGCAACAATATATTCGAATTTATTTTAATATTTTCACCACTCATGAATTGTTTTCAGGAGGGTTATCAATGATGTTTTCCATCAATGATATTCATATCTTAAAGGGAGATAATTACCATGAATGGTACAGAAAACTAGATCTGTATTTCATTATGGGTGAACTGGATTGGGTCCTAGCTACACCGACTCCCACAGAGCCAGTGATTCCTATGAGGGAGGACACAGACAAAGATGCTTCTTGGAAGCAAACAGATCTTTCTTATAAGAAAGCAAAAACAGATTATGAGAGGCTTTATGTAAAATGGTTCCCTGCCAACAAGAAATGCTTGGCAGTGGTAAAGAACACTATTGAAGCTGCCATTATGGGCTCAATACCAGATTGTGCCACTGTCACAGAGTATCTTGAGAAATTAAAAAACCAGTATACTGGTTCTTCAAAGACTTATGCAACCCAGTTAATCAAACAACTGGTTTCAGAAAGATACAATGGAGGCGGCATCAGAGAGCATATTCATCGTATGGTCAACCAGAACAACAAGCTTAAATCATTGGACCTTACCTTCAAGGAGGATCACATTGTCCATTTGGTTTTTGCTTTGTTGCCTAAAGAGTTTGATACTTTTGTTGTCAACTATAACACCCAGCCACATACTTGGGATGTAGAAAAGACCATTGCGATGTGTGTTCAGGAGGAGGAAAGGATAAAGTCCACCACTGGCGGATCTTTAAACTATGTGAACAGAAAAAAGAATGCCAACTTCAAGGGCAATTTTTCTTCTTCCTCCTCTAAAGGAAAAGGCTCTCATCAGCTTCAACACAGACCTCAAGATGGACAAGTTCTAGTAGAGAAGGACCAGTGTCTCTACTGCAAAGAAAGGGGATATTACAAGAAAAATTATCATAGATACTTAAAGATGATCATGGAAAACAGAGATGAGAATATTATTTCGTTTGTAAAAGAATCCCTATATACAGAATATTCCAAAACCACTTGGTGGATTGATTCAGGAGCAACTATTCATGTTGCAAATTCATTGCAGGGATTCCGTTCGACGAGAACCACTCAAGGAAGCGAAAGGAAAATTAAAGTTGCCAACGGAGCCCAGGCCGATGTTGAAGCAGTGGGTGATGTTCACTTGGAACTCGATATTGGCTTTATCATAATTCTTAGAGATATTTTATATGTACCTTCTTTACAGAGGAACTTAATTAGTGTGTCGTGCCTGGACAAAGATGCTTATACCTGTCTTTCTGGAGATGGCAGGTGTTTAATAGAATGTAATGATAAAGTTATTTCTATTGCATTCAGAAGGAACGATCTTTATTTGATATCGTTGCATGAAAGTGTGAATTCCGTATGCGATAACAACGCGAATGTATTCTCGTCTACACTCGCGAATAGAAAACGGAAAAGAACTCATGATGCGTCATCGAAATTATGGCACTGTCGTTTAGTCCATATTTCGAGGGGGAGAATAGAAAGATTAGTTAAAAATAAGATTCTTCCTCCATTAGAGTTTTCTGATTTAGAACAATGCATTGAATGCATAAAAGGAAAATTCGTGAAGAAAATAAAGAAAAATGCCAAAAGGAGCACAGTTGTATTAGAGATAATTCACACAGACATCTGTGGTCCGTTCTATGTAAAGAGTGTGGATGGTTATGACTCGTTCATAATATTCACAGATGATTATTCCCGCTATGGATATATTTACCCGATTAAAGAAAGATCTGAAGCTTTGGATAAATTCAAAATATTCAAGGCTGAAGTAGAAAATCAATATGATTTAAATATTAAATTTGTAAGATCCGATCGTGGAAGGGAATACTACGGTCGACATACCCCATATGGCCAAGTTTCAGGACCTTTTGCAAAGTTCCTGATGGAGCAAGGCATAGTTGCCCAGTACTCAATGCCGAGCGAACCTCAGCAGAACGGAGTGGCTGAAACACGTAACCGTACCCTGATGGATATGGTGCGAAGCATGATCAGCTATTCTACATTGCTAGTGAGTTTATGGATGGAGGCTTTGAAAACCGCCATTCATATTCTCAACAGAGTTCCTAGTAAATCGGTATCAAAGACACCATATGAAATGTGGACAGGAAGAGTACTCTCATTGAATCACCTGCGGGTGCGGGGGAGTCCTGCTGAGGCAAAAGTATTTAACCTGACTATTGCGAAATTAGATCCTAAAATAGTATCTTGTTATTTCATTGGCTAACCAGAAAGGTCAAAGGGTTTTCGTTTCTACTGCCCAGACAGATCCACAAAATTTGTAGAAACGAGACACGCAATCTTCCTTGAAGATGAAATGATCCGAGGGAGCGGAACAATTAGGAAGATTGATCTTGAGGAGAAGCGGATATATACACCCAATCCCGTGATTCAGGAATCTTTCTTCTCGCTGCCCGCTGTAACTGCACCGCCAGTGCAAGTCACTGCGATGCCAACACCTGCAGTGGCTCCTCCTTTGGTAACAATGAATGAGGATGTGGAACCTATCCATCAGGCTTCTGAAGAACCAGTTACCATATAAGAAGGGGAGCAAGAGCAGCCCCAAATAGATGGGGCACGATAGGCTCAGGCCTATGGGAGACCTCAAAGGATAAGGAAGTCCGCTATTCCTGATGATTATGAAGTCTATAATAGCGAAGAAGTTCAAATGGAGGATGATCCCACCTCATTTGAAGAAGCTATGAGAAGTGAATACGCATCCAAATGGCTTGATGCCATGAAAGATGAAATCAAATCGATGAGTACCAATGAAGTTTGGGACTTAGAGGAAATTCCTAAAGGAGCCAAGACAGTAGGCTGCAAATGGGTCTACAAAACCAAATATGACTCCCAAGGGAATATAGATAAATTAAAGCATGACTCGTGGCAAAAGGATACACACAAAGAGAAGGGATTGATTACAATGAGACTTTTTCTCCAGTCTCATGTAAAGATTCCTTCAGAATTATAATGGCCCTTGTGGCTCATTATAATCTAGAATTACATCAGATGGATATGAAGACAGCATTCCTAAATGGGGATGTGGATGAAATCGTCTACGTGGCACAACCGAAAGGTTTTGTCATGGAAGGTAAAGAAAAGTTGGGATGCCATCTAAAGAAATCAATTTATGGGCTAAAGCAAGCTTCAAGATAGTGGTACTTGAAGTTTGATAAAACAATAAAAGAGTTCGGGTTCAAAAAAAATGTTGAGGACAATTGCGTTTACACAAAGTTCAAGAATGAGAAGTATATCTTTCTAATCCTGTATGTGGATGATATCCTACTGGCAAGTAGTGACGTCAGTCTGCTACTAGAAACGAAAGTTTGTTGTCCTCACATTTTGAGATGAAAGATCTTGGTGAAGCCAGATTTGTTTTAGGAATCAAAATTCATCGAGACAGAGTGAAAGGGGTATTAGGAATGTCTCAAAAGATATATATATAGAAAAGGTTCTAAAGAAATTCAATATGCATAAATGCAGTGCCTCACCTGCACCTATAGTTAAGGGCGACAGATATGGGGAATTTCAATATCCCAAGAATCAATATGAAGTTGATCAGATGAAGATGGTACTATATGCTTCAGCTGTGGGAAGCTTACAGTATGCACAAGTGTGCACACGCCCTGATATAGCTTATGTTACCAGGTTGCTTGGCAGATTCCAGAGTAATCCAGCACCAGAACATTGGAAGTTAGTAAAGAAAGTCCTGCGGTATTTGCAACAAACAAAAGGCCTCATATTGACATACAGAAAAACAGAATCCCTACGTATCATACTCAGACTCCGATTATGCAGGAGATGATAGAAAATCCACGTCTGAGTATGTGTTCATCTTCGTAGGGGGAGCAATATCATGGAAAAGTTGCAAACAAACTGTCACTACATCGTCCACAATGTATGCCAAGTTTGTTGCATGTTATGAGGCTACGGGGCAGGTGAACTGGCTTAAGAAGTTTATGCCCGGACTGAGAATGGTCGATGACATATCTAGACCACTAAAGTTGTACTGCGACAATGAGCCTGCAGTAATGTATGCACACAACAACAAGACAAGTGGTGCTGCCAAACACATTGATATAAAGTATTATGTTGTGAAAGACAAAGTCCGAGATCAGATTATAAGTCTTGAGTATATAAGCACAGTAAAGATGCTTGCGGATCCGTTAACGAAAGGCTTACCACCCAGCGTGTTCAAGAAACACGTAGCCGGCATGGGACTAAGGGATAGCCTGTGATTTTCGGACTACAAGGGTCCAAAAAGGTTAAAGAATCTGTTTCTAAATGGAAGCATATATTGTAGCTGCTAAATCTACCGGCAGTTGATCGTGATGATGAGGCATGCTCTATACACAAATCTATGACGAAACGAGTAAAAGTAAATGGAAAGGAAAAGAAAAGTACAGGGTGAGATCAAGGGGGAGACCGTTGGATTGATCTCCCAGAGACCCTCGGACCCTAACGGGCCCGATGGGCCTCCTCTCACCCGCGCCCTGATCGGGGGCGCTCCAGCTCGTTCGTAGCTGGTGGGCCCCCGTCGCACTGCGCTATAAAAGAAAGGTGGGGGCCAGCGGCACAGGGTACGAGGTTCACCGCCGCCGCCACCCCACTGACAGTCTAAACCCTAGCCGATCTAGTGGAAGCGCAGCAGCGGTGGGAAGATCCACCTACGGCCATCATCAACATCGCTGCCTCATCCCCGTTCCCTCGGTTGCGACCCGAAGCTCGACTACCCCTAGCATCACCGCCACCCGAGACGATGGCGGCCCCTCTGCAGCTCCTGCGATGCAGGGCCATGACGGTATAGATCCCGTGCCCCTTCTCTCTCTCTCGCACTCGACTTGTATTAGATCTACTCGACTTCTTCCGATCATTTTCACGTGGTAGTCGATCCACGATGCTAACACGGGTAGCTGATGGTCTTGTCGACCCACTCGCCGACGTCGGAGGAGAAGCAGAGGAGGGTGGCGTGATCGTCGCCGACGAAGGGCTGGAGCTCGGCGACCATGTAGCCGGCGAAGGCAGTGGGGGAGGCGATGATGCCGAGGTTGGCGGCGTTGATGATGAGTTGGGGCTCGGGGAGGGGGAGCGTGGAGGAGTCGGCGGCGGCATTGAGGACGAAGTATCCGGCTACTAACTGGCGCCAGCAGCAGGAGTGGTTTTTGGGGCGGTCAATGACGGTTGGGAGGCGTGGAGGAGGAGGTGGCCGTAGGGGTCGGCGGCGAGGATCTTGGGGGGGTGCTGGGGTTGGTGACCTCGTCCTCGTCCGGGAAGATGCGTTTGGGGATGGTGAGTTGGGAGACGGGAAGGGAAGAAGGGAAGCCTTCGGCCTTGCCTTCGTCTTGTCCTCATCCTCATCCACCCCTGCGTGACACGGTGGCGCAGGCAGGCAAGATGCCATTGCCAGCAGGCAGCAGCAGGAGGATGATGGCACCCGATTCAAATCACGCGATGCCTTGGGCCGTCACAGCCCAGACCAGGCATGTCGATCAGTTCATGTAGGCCCATTCTTACATTCTGCTCGAGCCCAAGACCTGGCTTTGTCTTGGGCCTGGCCCATTCACTATCTTGCACGAAAGGTTCTCCCTATCTTGATGGATGGGCCCAACGCAACAGTATTTTTTTTTTCTCTTGGAACGCCCCGCCCCCTTCTCTAGTCTAGGAAAAGAGAAATCGTTTTCCTTCGATTCGAGTACAAAAACCTGTTGATTGGTACGGCTGCCATGTCATGCAGAGACCCAGGGTCGGGTCGGGTCTGGTCTGGACTGGCTGTCAAACACAAGACAGACGGACGGACGGACGGTGGCGCTAAGCACACCACCACCATGTGTGTGTCTGTCTCCGAGCCGATCGATGCTCTCTTCTACTATGGTAGTAGTAGTTGTTGTGTTCAACGCCCAACCCAACCCACCGACACCACGCCCGCCGCCGCCGCTGCTGCGTCTTCAAACTTGCATGACTCCTGTGCAAGCCTCCAGCATCTCGGAAACTGTTTCCAGAACCACATATTGTACAGTGCAAAGATCCGCTCTTCTTCTTTCCTGCAGGCCACCGCATATTGTATCGTGCTCCAGGTACGGTGCAGCGGTTCATTTTTCTTTTCAGAATCAATCACCATTTCTTCCTCCCTTGGCTGTTCAACCGACCGACTCTGAAGAACAAACATAGCTTCAGACATCCGACATGTACAACCACCTTAGTTAGCACTATGGAGTTATGGTGCTGGGCCAGGCTGATTGACTAAGGGCGTGTTCGTTTCCTCCTATCTAAATTTTAGACCCATCACATCAAAGAGAATTTTGCTATTTAGAAGTACTAAATAAAATCTGTTTATAAAACTTTTTGCACAGCTAGATGCTAATTCGCGAGACAAATTTAATGAGCCTAATTAATCCATAATTTGCCACAGTGATGCTACAGTAATTGTTCGCTAATCATGGACTAATATACCTCATTAGATTCGTCTCGCGAATTAGCACTAGGGTTCTGCAATTAGTTTTGTAATTAGACTTTATTTAATACTTCTAAATGATAAGATTCTCTTTGATGTGACCCCTCTAAAATTTAGGTACCCGGAAACGAACACCCCCTAAGAGGATCGGAGAGACAGACAGCAAGCTAGCTACTAATATAATACAATTGCATACATTTGATTCCATGCTTGGCGATGCAAACATCCACCAACATTTGAATGCAACGACAAACGTACCCCACAGACACAGCAACCGGAGAAAACTCTTCTTTCAAATTTCAGCTGCCATGAGAGGGAACCTTGTTGCTACGTACATAGTACAGTAGGGAAGCTTAAGCAAGTCATGGAGGAGGCGCGCACACGCTAGCTACTCCCTTGGTCCGAGGCATCCTCGTAGTAGTACGGCGACAGCTTCCCGTCCTTGTCCACCCGCGGCCTACCCTCCCCGCGCACTTCCTGCAGCATCTTCACCACACTCCGCATCGCCGGCCGGTTGATAGGCAGCGAGCTCGCGCACTGCAGCCCGATGTTGAGCACCCTCACCATCTCCTCCTTGAAGCAGCTCATGTCCAGCCGGCTGTCCACGACGTGCTCCACCCCCTTCTGCTGCAGCGTGCTGCACACCCACTTCACCAGGTCCTTCTCCCCGAACTCGGGATCCACCGGCGGTTTCCCGGTCACAAGCTCTAGGAGGACCACGCCGAAGCTGTACGTGTCGCTCTTCTCGTTCACGCGCAGCGTGTACGCATACTCTGCAGACAGTGTTACCAAGCAATGATGAATCATTGTAAAGGAAATCAGCAGCAGCAGCAGCAATCATATATTCATATGTATGATATGATCCCAGACAGACAGACGGACGGACATACCAGGCGCAATGTAACCGCAGGAGCCGGCGATCACCGACATGGACTTGGCCTCCACCACCTTGGCCACCCCGAAATCGGCCACACGGGCGCTCAGCTCCGCATCCAGGAGGATGTTGTTGGACTTGACGTCCCTGTGGACGATGGCCGGGACGCAGTCATGGTGAAGGTAGGACAGCCCCTCGGCTGCATCCAGCGCGATCTTGTACCGCGTTCCCCAGTCCAGCAGCCCCGCCTTGCTGCTGTGCAGCACGTCCCCGAGGCTTCCGTTGGGCATGTACTCGTACACCAGCAGCTTGCACTCCTTGTGGGCGCAGCAGCACCAGAGCTTCACGATGTTCTTGTGCCGAATCTTGCCCAGCGTCCTCACCTCGGCTTCAAAGCTGTCGTCCGCAGCTGAGCCCTCGCCACCGCCATTCTTTACCGCCGCCGCGCTCCACAGCTTCTTCACGGCGACTACCTCGCCGTTGCTGAGCACCGCCTTGTACACCTTTCCGGATGCCCCGCTGCCGATGACATTGTCCTCGTCAAGGCATTCCAGGATCTCATACTCGCTGAATGACAGCTTGTGGAAGGATGTCAATGTCCATTTCGAGCGGTCGGCTCTCAGTTTGGACCTGCTGAAGGTCCGGTACCGCCGGTAGAACCACGCGACTCCGGCGACCAGAATGGCAGCCGCAAATAGGAAGATGGAGCGCATCATCCAGGCGAAGCCAGAGTGGAAGTTCTTCCTTGATTGGGAATCGCCGCCACACAAACCGGCAATTTCCCCACACAGCGCAGGGTTGCCCAGGAAGCTGCCGCGGTACGCCTCCGTGGCATACTGCGGCGGCAGCGGGCCGTGGAGCTGGTTGTTGGACACATTGAATTGGTTGAGCTTCAGGTTCTCCAACTGCACCGGGACCTCGCCGCTGAGCTCGTTGCTGGAGAGGTCGAGGTAGTTGAGCACGGGCAGGTCACCGAGCTCCGGCGGTATGGAGCCAGTGAAGCCGTTGTCCGCGAGGTTGAGCTCACTGAGCTTCTTCCATGACTCGATGCCCCGAAGCAGCTGGCCGGAGAGCGAGTTGTTGCGGAGCACGAGACGGCCGAGCTCCGCCAGGCCGCCGAGAGAGGACGGGAGCGGGCCAGACAGCATGTTGCCGCCGGCCGAGAGCTCGTAGAGCTTGGAGACGGATCCAATTTCCGACGGGATGGCCCCGGTTAGGCGGTTGTTGGACAGCACGAGCTTGGACAGGTTGGCCGCGCCGGCGATGGCCGGGGAGATCTGGCCGGTGAGGTGGTTGTCGTTGAGCTCGAGAAGCGACATGTGCGGGAGGCCCCAGACCGCGTCGGGCACGTCACCGGCGAGCCTGTTGTTGGAGAGGCGCACCCGGCGCAGCCTCCGGCAGCGGCCGAGCGCGTCGGGGATGCGGCCGGACAGCCTGTTGTCGAGCATGAGCAGCTCCTCCAGCTCGCCGCGGTCACATATCCCCGGCGGGATCTCGCCTGAGATGGCGTTGTCGGAGATGTCGAGGCAGACGAGCGGCGTGTTCCTGCCGAGGTCGGCGGGCAGCGTGCCGTTGAGGCTGTTGGCGAAGAGGCGCAGCTCGAGGAGCGACGGCGCCTTGGCGACGGACTCCGGCACGGGCCCCGTGAGCGCGTTGGCGTAGAGGTGCAGGGTCTCGAGCCTGGGCGCGTGGAAGAGGTCCTCCGGGATGGCGCCGTCGAGGCGGTTCATGGCGAAGTCGATGCCCCTGAGGTCCTGGAGTTTGCCGAAGCCCGTGGGGATGGGTCCGGTGAGGGAGTTGTTGTAGAGCTCGATCTGAACGGCGCTGGTGAGGCCTGTAATCTCCGGCGGTATGGGGCCGGTGAGCGCGTTGGTGGACAGGTCGAGGTCGGTGAGGTTGGTGAGGCGGCCGAGTGAGGGCGGGATGGTTCCGACGAGGTTGCAGCCGGCGAGCCAGAGCACCCGCAGCGCGGAGAGGTCACCGAGCTGGGGTGGCACGGGGCCCGGCGCGAAGGGATTGTAGGAGAGGTTGAGCTCCCGGAGCGTTGCGACGCGGCCTAGGAACGGCGGGACCTTGCCGCCGAGCAGGTTGTAGACGAGGGAGAGCGACTGGAGCTTGGTGAAGCGCGCGAAGGGTTCCGGGATGGGGCCGGAGAAGTTGTTGCTCTGGAGGTTGAGGTAGAGGAGGTCCGGGAGGTCGGCGAGGGCGTCGGGGAGCGGGCCGACGAGCGCGTTCACGGAGAGGTCGAGGCGCTGGAGGGCCTTGCAGCGGGCGACGTCGAGGTCGGGTCCGATGTAGTTGTCGGAGAGGTCGATGGAGCGCAGGCCCGGGATGCGGCAGAGCGCGGCGGGGAAGGATCCGGCGAGGTTGAGGCTGGGGAGGGAGACGGCGGTGACGGCGCCGTCGTGGTCGTGGCAGGCGACGCCGGTCCAGTTGCAGGGCGTGTCGTCGCGCGGGTTCCAGTCGGCGAGCGCGGGCGCGGGGACGGTGAGCGCGCGCTTGGCGTCGAGCAGGTGGAGGCCGTCCTGGTTCAAGGCCTGCAGCAGGGCGGCACCATTGGCGAGGAGGAGGAGGAGGAGGAGGAGGAGGAAGGAGGCGGCCATGGTGGTTGAGTTAATTTTGGTTGTGAGCAGAGAAGTCTGGTGGGGAGGGAGGAGGCGTCGGCATCAGCGGCACGGCAGAGGGTGGAGAGAATTTCTCCGGCCTCTTCTCTGCTCTGCTGTGGTTATGGTGGTGGGGAGGAGGTGACGGAGATGGCCCAGATGGGGGAGTGAGCGAGCGAGTGATGAGTGAATGAGGAAGGAAGCAACTGGGCGGGCCTGCAAGTGGTGGCCGGCTGCTAGGCTGGTGGTGGGGATGGATGGAGACTGCCGTGCCGGTGCCGAGGACTCGTAGACGACTAGTCCTGCTGCTGATGCTGCTGCTGCTATGCTAGGGTGCCGTACCGTAATAAATAAAATACTCCAAAGTAGTACTACAGTAGTAAATAAATAAAATACTCGTATTGCAGTAGTAGGAATAGTAATATAAAATGGTAAAATACAGTATGTGTCTGCCTGCCTGTGTCTTTCGTTTTTGGCTTCATTCAAATTCAATTTCTTTTAAGAAAATTCGTCCATTCATGCAATGCTACGGTGGGGGAAGTGGGTCCCATGGGTCAAACCGCTGCTGTGCTCTGTTCAACGCTTTGGCTTCCTGTCGTCGACTGCCCGACTGTCGGTGTGTGTTTCTGTCACGCCGCAATGCAATCTTCAGACAGAATAGGTATATATGATATGAGAGCAGAATGGAATGGAGAAAAAGGAAGGGAATGAGTCTCCAACAATTAATCGATCTTGTTCTGTCTCCGTTTCTATCTATATATGATATGATAACCTGGCCTGGCCTGGCTTGGCTTGGTTACCAAACAGTATTACTAATAGGAGATACAGTTATATTGTCTGGGTAACAAATTGTAGGAGTAGATGCAGTTAGTATCACCAAGTACATTATGAGATACAAACAATAGGAGATGCAGTTACTTTCCACGATTTCAGTTTTTACAAAGCATAGATGAAAGAGTCATTGGTCAAAGAAATAGAATACACTAGGTACAACAAACAAAATAAAGGACTTTCTTCATCAGCCATAGCAGCACTGCAGCAGCAAGCTTTGCCTAATCTCATAATCTTGCATTCGGTAGTCAATTCCCAACCATTCATCTATTTTCAGGTGTCTGCCAACGGGATAGGAACATAAATGATCTTAATCAAAGATTTTCAATACAAAAATATACAAGATGAAAATATGTGCCAAGCAACTTTTAGGAATTATTCTGAGATGGGATGTAAATATCCTTTGTACGGAACAGAACTTTCTTTTGCTAATTCTGAAAGAACAAACATACTCAGTGCTTAGTTACTGATATTAGAGCTGAAAGAATTTTGTGTTCATATTGCTCTCTTAAATTTGAAAAGTTATTTCTTTCACAAGATTGCTAATATACATCCCACCTACTATACGCATGATTTGACTATGTAGAATGAGTTGCTGTGTGCGTGTCTGAAGGTAGGCGACGCCCTCACCTAGCTACTAGAAGCTTCCATCTTCTCTTTTTGGCGCCATCAGGATCTAACTATAGATGCGTGCTTGCTTAGTACTGAGAATATCTGTGAGTGGAAATAAAAAAAACAAGTCAAAATTATTTGTTAAAAGTGTAGTCTGAATCTGAAACTCTGAATTTTCAGTGCAACACAGGTTTTCATTAGTAGCACAATGATTCTAATCCTAGAAAGTTATGTAAGTGATTGAGTGTAGACTTATCTCAGAATGCTACTAAACTATGATACATGCATTAAAATTCTCCATGACTAAGAGGTCAAAAATAATAGAACTGATGAAATTTGTTTTGATCCTTTCTGTAATTTGCAGGTTGCGAAGGTTCCTCGGTAGATTATTGGAAGTTGTTATGGGGGAGTAGCTAGAGATGACCTTAATTCGCTGCGGTGATTGTTTGGGTTGGTCCCTGGATGGTTTTCCTTTTCTATTAGTTGTTGTCCTTGCTAGTCCGGCTGGCATTTGTTCTTTCCTCTCTTTTTTTTGCATACAGCTCTTTTACTTATTATTATAATATTGTTAATTGTCCAAGTTTGGTGCTACCACCAGTGAAGTGGTGGGTGTGCGTGTGATTATGTATAAATTGCTGCTGCCATTGCACACGAGTGACTCAGTTCAGCTAATGTTTGATTAATTGAATTAGTTGGCTATGTGATTTGTGATATGGATGATTAACTTGGCACTTCAGAAATTAATGAGCAATATTACCATTTTGATTGATGTTATATGCATTTATATCTATTGTTTGTACATTCATCTCTGTTGTTACGCTCACAAGCACCAAATGTTCTAGTATATATAGTAGATCCGTGGCGTGGCGTGGCGGCGTGCGTGGTGCTTTGCTTTCAAGCAGGTTGGGCCACTGCACGCCTTCGATATGTATATGTATCCATCCGAGCCCTTATATAGTTGGTTCGGTTTGAAGAGATCGAGTTAGTTAAAAGGGATTATATTGGATCCTTCCGATCTCCTTCAATCCCCCGGCCCGGCCGGCTCTAAGGTTTCAATATAATCTTTTTAAGAGCAGATTAATCAGTCAATCGAACAAGTCGTGATGATGATGATAATGATACACACTAGATTAAAACTAATCAGCAGGCAGCACGAGGCAGTGCTCGATTTACTAATTGAAAGGAAACATTGGGCTTATCTGGAGGAAAATTAAAGCAAGGAATATAATAGTGGCCGGTAAGCTCAACTGATGTGTTATTGTGAGCAGACCCAATCGATCGGGGAGTATGTAGCTAGTAGAACGTTGAATGGAATGTTCAGACTGCATTGCATTGTGAATTAAAGAAGGACGCTACACTGTCAGAGAACGGAAATTTCGTGAGAGCCGGAAGCCCTCATGAAAATGGCCAGAACCGACGTGAAAATAGATAATCTGTGACGACCAAAGTATTTTTTTTTCTTTTTGAACGGAATAGTCGTATATAGCACAAATGGCAAATAAATAAAGCGGCATCTCTCCGATGCTAACAGGGTGGGTAGGTGGTAGGAAGCATATGCTTTCTTTTCTTTCTGGCTACTCCGATCCGATGCCGGCGGTCGCCCTGTCCTGCTTCTTCAACAGAGTCTCCAACAGTTTGCCCTGCTGCCCATCTCGATCAGGATGAGCCACCATAGTCATCTTTATTCCGATCATTTTCTTCAATAGATGAACCAAGCATATACTTTAATTAATGCAATTTGTATGAATTTCCACTGCCTTATTAATCCATCAGTTTCTATATATATATATACTTACTTATGTTGCCAGCACCGGATCCATCAGTTTGTGATGATTGAGACAATCAGCTAGCCCCACAGCATGCGGGGGCCAGGCACGCCAGCTGATGATCAATTATTACCAAGCAGCAAAGAAACGGATCTCCCTTTGTACTTTCATGTAGCATGCAAGTCTTTCTTCACAACAATAATAAAGTTTAATTACATCTTATCTGTGCTTTTGCACAAAAATATTTAACTATAAAGCTAGCATGCAATTGTTACTACTATAGCTAGCCTTTTTCTTTTCTCACTGATGAGAAAGCACGCTAACTATATTTAAGCACGCATCCACATTCGAATTAATGATTGGCTGTAGGTGGAACATACATACATACTAGCTACTGTAATTCTCTAGCTAGCTAGCTAGGATGCATGGGAATCATACATCTATCTCTAATGAATCTGTTTGCCAGGGTTGACTGGTCAGCTCCAAATTCGGATGGTTAATGATCTGGAATACTATTAAAAACTACATCCCTAATTTATGGTAAATACAGAAACTGCTAGTAGTATTTTATGTTGGAATTGGCCTAATAATAGCGCTAGTATTCCAGATCATTAACCATCCGAATCTGCAGCTGGCCAGGGTTAAAACCTACATCCCCCAATTTATGGTTTCTTCAACAAAACAAAATAAATTGCTATCCAATCATATCTCTTCCCTCTTTTTTCTTCTCCCTATTCCCTTTTGTTTTGTCTTGGTTTTCGCGTAGACATGATTTTTGCATATTCTCCCTTCTCTCCTTATTAACTCTATGGTCACCTTAGCTTTTTGCTTATATAGCAACATATTTAGTGCTATGAAAACCAGCTGAGTAGGAGGGTTGGAACTATCCTTAGAACTGTTGTTTTCTTCATTGAGAGATTGAGAGGAGGACCAATTTGGATTGAGTAGTAAAAGTCATTAACAGCTAGCTGAGAGTGCAACTATGAATGAATTATATTATATCTGAGAATAAAATAGCTAAGCTGAGAATCTCTATATATGAATCTTGTACCAAAAGATGGCCAACGAGCGTGCGGGCCATCCCCAGCCGTCGGATCAGCCGGGTGGACGGTCCATACCGTGCAAGTTCCAGCCATTTTGCAAAAAAGTTCTCGACCGGCCTCATCTCTCAGGTAATTTTGTGAAAAAGTACACAACTTTTCTCCAAATCAACCCACAGTCTAACCTTTCCGGTTCAGAAAAAATTGCAAAGAAAACCTTAAGTTTCCATAAAATCAACCCGCCGTCCTGATCCTCTCTCAGATTTTTTTTAGAAAAACTCTCGGATTTTATTTAAATCAAACCACAACCCGTTCCATCCGTTACTTCTACACGAGCAACATTATACGTACAATTTGAACATCAAAACTTGTTGAATCAAAAGTTGTTCAACATGGAATTTTATAAAAAATTCAAAAACTGCAACTTCATTATAGAGCAAATTTTAAAATTCAAAATGTTCTCGCAATTCATTTGGACAAATGCTCTCTTCTATTTACTGAAAATCAACCCGCAGTCCCCGGTATTATTCTTGAAAAAACAACCTCCATACCTTACACAACTAACCCGCCACAACCTGAGACCCTATTCTTGTAACGAAAAAACATATGAACCCAACAGGAATACATAATTTCTAAAACTGACACTAGCACTGCAACACAAGATCCTATTTTGCTAAAAATATAATATCGTACCACCATTTCTCTATGGCTTCTCTTGGTACCTCCACACACAAGTACGCGTCGTTTTTTTAATATAACCCCTACTTCCTTAAAGAAAATACCGTCACATCTATTAATTGCCAAATTTCATGATTCGAAGTCGAATTCTCCACATTTCGAAGCTACATTAAGCTACCGGCTAATTATGCTCCGCCCTCCCTAATAAATGCTTTACCCCTTCTTTCACCATAATAAATACAGCAAAAATATATCATAGTTCCACTTTATTACCCAAAATAATACATTACTTAAATAATTGCCTCACCATAGTAGGGTGCCCAAAATATATACCAAATGTAGCAGCGGGCCGCAAACCATGACACCTATACAAAAGATAGTGAAGCGACGCATTTATCTTAACTAAATTGCTTCAAAGATATAATACTACGACGCGAAATACTGGCATGGCACGGAAAAGCCGCCCGACATACTAATTGTGCAGGAGGGAATGGCAAAGGATTGTGACCAAGCTTGGGCTTGGGCCGCCCTACTAGCTTTAGCCTGCTACTGTTGGTGGTGTGGTGGTGGCGGCCTGGCTTGCTTGATGGAGCGGAGCGGCGGAGCACTTTGCCCAATGGTATGTAGGCCTGTCTGTCCATCAAGGAAGCCACCTATGGACTGGGAACTAGCTATAGTGGGCCCGTTCGCTTCAACATTCAGTTCTCACCATATTTCGATGGGTGCACATGAGCTACAGATGGAACCAATGTTCCGGTGCCAGTTTCTCAGCATTGCACATGATGATCTTATGGATTAAGATCTTTCAGAAAAGAAGGTGATTTTTAACTGCCATATTCGTTTGTTGCCACTGTTCGCGGTTGGATTGCAGTCAGGCTTTATGATTCGTAATCTGTCTCAACATTTCTAAGTGCTACTAATCCAATTGTTGCTGTCACCAGCTGCATCGAACGTTCTCGGTAACAAATCCCAAGAAAGAATTAATCTTTTACGAGGATGCATGTGAATATATCATTTTTAAAGACACATCTTCGCTCCTCCTAGCTAAGCTGAAGCTGAAGCTGAGTTCGGCTGGTGTAAAGAAAAATATCCCGCGTGGCCTCTCTCCCGTCTTGAGAGCTGTTGGGTGTGGGTGCTGTGGACGTCGCCTCCCCTCGCCGCCCCGCCGTTGGTTGCTCTATCCAGAATCCATCCGCCCCGCGCGCGTCTCCGCCACCCAAACCCCTCCCCTCCCCTCTTCTTATCCTCCAAATCCCAGAGCCCGCCCGCCTCCCCACACTCAGCTTCCCTCCCAGGTAAGCAAAGCAAAGCCAAGCCTCCGATCCCCCAGCAATAATGTCGGCGCTCGGCGCGCTCTCCGGCGGCGCCGCCGGTGTCGCCGGCCTCCTCAGCCTCCGCCGCCGCGCCGCGCCACCACCCTCTGGGCTCGCATCCTCGCCGCACCTCCCGCCTCTCAAGCGCACCGTCGTGCCCGATGCCGGCCAGCTCGTCTGGGGCCGCCAGCTCCGCCCGGCGCTCCTCCCCGCCGCCCTCCTCCCGGCGCAGCCCGCCAGGAGGCACACCCTGCGCCCGCCCGCCGCAGCCGCCGAGTCAGTATCCACGCTCCCATTACTTTACTCCTAGAACCTTCTATCTATATGATAAGATAATTATCCTCTATTTGTTTATTACTCCACTTGCTCGCTCCTGGAAAGAGAGCATCCATTTGCGTCAGCTGCGCGATTTCGCTTTCTGTTTTCGATTCTCCTGCACCGAGAATCAGCAACTGCACATTTGAATTCAAAGGACGCCGCTGGTCCCACCGATCACTCATCACTGCGACTGCGAGAGGGTTTAGTACCTGCACTTCATTCGTCTCATGATTGCCTTCCTCATTTGCTTGCGACAGGGAGGCCAAGCCCGCGGGTTTCTTCGACAAGTACCCTGCCCTGGTCACCGGCTTCTTCTTCTTCATGTGGTACGTTTCACATGCTCGCGTGGCGTCTGCATTGCATTGCGTGTTTTCAGACCTCAGCTACTTCATCACTACTCGCGCAACTTCTTCTGCAGGTACTTCCTCAACGTCATATTCAACATCCTCAACAAGAAGATCTACAACTACTTCCCCTACCCATAGTAAGTCAACTACGCTTTCCCTCGACTCAGTCTTACTTACAGCTGATTATGACTCGAACCTGTACTGCTTCTTGCAGCTTCGTGTCGCTGATCCATCTAGTAGTGGGTGTCGTGTACTGCCTCATCAGCTGGTCTGTCGGTCTCCCCAAGCGTGCGGTAATTTCTGCAGACAACCTAACCCACCATATTTTTTTTCACTTTTAGGGACTACTACTAGTACTTACTGCAATATATATAGTTTGTTCTCTTTTGTGGAAATCAACGATGAATCCAACACGAAATCATCTTGTTTTGTAGCCTATCAATTCCACGCTCCTGAAGCTGCTCTTTCCAGTGGCGCTGTGCCATGCTCTTGGTCATGTCACTAGCAACGTCTCCTTCGCTGCTGTTGCAGTCTCATTTGCCCACACTATTAAAGGTGCTTCTTTTCCTCCCATTCATATTTCATTGTGGATTCTTCTTGCCCCTTTCCTTCTCTATATACTCGTTCTTATGTTTCGTAATCGCAATACAGCTCTGGAGCCCTTCTTCAACGCAGCGGCTACTCAGTTTGTCCTTGGACAGCAGGTTCCCTTGTCGCTGTGGTTGTCCCTTGCCCCTGTTGTCATTGGTAATTCTCAATTCAGTCCTCTGATACTATATGCTAGTTAAGTTGTTAATCACAGTATCTATGGCAAGGTAAAATGCAAGATGGCATAATAACGATACCTTGATGTCATGATGCATTATTCTTTCCCCCATTTTCTTTTTTGTTTCCTCCAACTGCAATTCAACTTTTAGTTTCCTATGTGTTTCAACACTTGGCTACAATTTAATTAGACATGTCTTTCTTGTTCAACCTTTCTAACCACATGAAGATCACCAGGTGTTTCGATGGCATCCCTCACTGAGCTCTCATTCAACTGGACTGGCTTCATCAATGCCATGATATCTAACATCTCATTCACTTACAGGAGTATTTATTCCAAGAAAGCTATGGTTTGTGCTTCTTTTGTTTTAATCTCTTAGCTTGCTATGATTTGCTTTATTTTGCACTTTTGTCTTAACTATTGTACTAATCGTTTTTGTCGTTGCAGACCGACATGGATAGCACCAACGTGTATGCTTACATCTCAATAATTTCTCTCATTGTTTGCATTCCACCTGCACTGATTGTAAGTGTGAACATTCCCTCAAAGTAGTAAAAGAGATTCATTTATTAGACTTAATGGTGTTGCTCATATATTTCCATAATTGTTCAGTTTGAAGGGCCAAAACTGATGCAGCACGGATTTAGCGACGCTATTGCAAAAGTAGGTCTGCAAAAGTTTGTTACTGACCTTTTCTTGGTTGGACTGTTCTACCATCTGTACAACCAGGTAACCAGTTCCTCCATATCATGCAAATCATAGAAGCACTTTTTATGTGAATGATCTTTAATTAGTTTTTGAGCTGGCTCATCATAGAAAGTCATAATGTTACGGTAGAACGATGCTGTACAATTATTTTCTTTCCTGGGCGATACTATCAGCACTTACTGATCTACCATTACTTGATTATGATGTTGCCAAATAGACATACAATTTTATGATGAGCTGTCTTTCATACGTTATAACATAAGTAATCTGATCATGGGTTCATGGCATGACAGCTTGCTACAAATACTTTGGAGCGAGTGGCTCCTCTGACACACGCTGTTGGCAATGTGTTGAAACGTGTGTTTGTCATTGGTTTTTCAATCATTGTTTTTGGTAAGTGCACAGTTCTTTGCCATGAAATGAACAGTGCATATATGTTTTTCCTGCTACCCCGTTATGTATAACGTGCTTAGGCCTATCTAACACTTGTTAAACGCTACACTGAGCAGGCAACAGAATTACGACACAAACTGGAATTGGCACTACCATTGCCATAGCTGGTGTGGCCATGTACTCTTACATCAAGGCTAAGATTGAAGAGGAGAAAAGGGTAAGTTTTTATGGCAGTTATCACTAAACCTGAATATCAGTGGAAACATGTGCCCACACCATTGCTAACTCGTGGTGTCATCTTTCTGTTTTCTTAAATCCAGAAAAAGAGCGCATGATGAGGTGACTACTGTGAATATGTGTCGGGTGGCTGAGTTGTACTTCCTGAGACAACATCGTCGACAATCATGACTTCCTTCTCTGCCTTGTTTTGTTTTCACCTTGAGTCATTTGGTCAATTGTTTGTTCCCAACCTGGTGTTGAACAGCAGCAGCACATTGCAGATGGCAAGTATATTGCTCTTCTTACCATCAGAACAGATAATCGTTGCGTGAGCATGAATGTGTAGAAAATGAACGCTCATACTTGAAAGTCTTTTTGTTTTGTATGTGGTAACTGTGTAAATTCTGTTTGTGCTGTTTGTGGAACTATCAGGGATGCAGATTTGGGTTCTTGAATAAGATTGGTCCCAGTTAGACCATGGGTTTCGCACTTGTCAAACGCAGACCCCGCATTCCTTCGTTCAGCTGCTTAGAGCAACTTCATCAGATCCTCTAAACAGCCCTTTATTTTAAGTTTAGATGGCTAAACAAAAAAGCAGACTATCTAAACAGCCGTTTATCTTAGTTTAGAGGGCTAAAAAAGATACACTCCAGCAGACCTTCCATTAATTCCCTCCTCCACCCTCCGTTCCTAGAGAGGTCTTTAGGAAGCCCTCTATTATAAGTTACAATTAAGGGCTATTATAAATTACAATTGAGAGCTATTACCGTTGCTGGAGTTGAAGCAAATTTGGAAGCCCTAAAAAATTTTAACATTTGAAGGATCTGAAGCCCTAAAAAATTTTAACATTTGAAGGATCTGATTTAGGTGCTATTGCTGGAGTTGCTCTTATACATCAACTAATGTATATCATGCCTCCAATGCAAATCTACCCATGATTTGGTCATCAACAAGAACCTAAAATAGTCCCACGAGTAGTTTTCCCAACAAAAGCAAGGAGCAGTGCAAAATCTGCATGTTACTCTCTTCGGCACTCAAATGCTCATTCATTCAATAATTCAAACAACTACCCATGGAAAATCTTCAATATTGGGATAAAAACCAACACATAGTGACCATCCCGTTACAGTTATGTTATAGAATGACTCTCCACTTCTTTTTTACTTGTATTCTGCTTCCACAGACTAATAGCAATCTAGCTAGCCAGTTACTGGCAATATTCACAATAACTCTCATCATAAAATGACATTTGAGCAGAGGCCTAAGAACCCAGTAGCCTCTTGATCCCGGTCTTTTGATCCGAAGTCAGCCTGGAAGGGAACTTGATGTTGAATTTAATCCGCAGATTTCCCTTCTTAGTGGGGTCCTTAGGTATCGGCATGCCCTCTCCAGGGATTACCTCTTCGTAGTTGGGATGAATTATTGAGTTAATGGGCAGTGACAGGCTCCGTCCATCAAGCGTAGTGACACGTGCAGTGTAGCCCGTCAGTGCTTCAACTAGAGATATTTTCTCGGTCATGACAAGATCATTCCCATCCCGAGTGAAAATGTCGTGGGGCTTCTCATCAATGATGAAAACAATATCAGCAGGTTTCATATTTGGAGCTTCATTTCCCTTCTCAGGAAATGTTATCTTTGTTCCCTTCTTCCAACCAGGCTTTACATCTATTGTCAGAATTTCCTCCACATGTGAGATTCTCCTGTTTACATTGACAATAGTAAGATTAGATAAAATCAAGTCAATAATGGCATTTTTATCTTCAACTAAAGCGAATTAATGATGCGTAAACGATGTTTATCAATTGCAGATTTGTTCTGGGAAAATAGACAATAGACCATGCAAAGCATAAGTAGGGAAGGCTGTGTGTTTTATTTTTAACGGAAGGCTGTGTGCTTCGTTTTTAACAACTACTAGCAGTAGAATCTTCTACTCAGGATACTTTTACCGGCAATGATCAGATTAGGAGGCATTGAGAAGGGAACGTGAAAAGTAAGGTATAACAAAACATAAAGATGGAATGGCAATTCATTTAGTAAAATGTCAGCAATGCTAGGAAGAGTACAGGATAGGTCGATGGTGGCAATCCATTTTAGTATAACAACACGTGCAGTGCAATATGATTGCTTTCACAGTTTAGCAATTAACTATCGCAGAAACAGAAAAACTACATTCCTTGCCTATCACTATAACTAAATGAGCAGCAGTCATTTTGTACCACACAAGGCCATTATGGAAAGTTGTACTCGAATCTCCAGAAGGAGCCCTCGATTTGTCTCTGCTGGCATTATTTACAAGTTATGGAAATGTTTATTTTATCTTATCCATTGCCACTTGCATGTTATATAGGGTCGAGTTTGTTAGTATATCAACTAAATCCAGAGAAAATAATGAAGCATAGTCAGCTCAATTCACACACCCTGAGGATTGATCGAGAGAGTAAGTGATATACTGAGTAATCAGTTATGCTTGGCAAGGAAATATGATGATTGATACGAAGGAAGGGTTATATTTTAGTCTTCATCATAAACGATGGATGTTGTAGCAGTGCTGCAACACCTTAGTTCTACTTCCCTCCAGTTCAAAACATATGACACTTATGACAAAGACAAGGTGTAGCAGCCTAGCAGGCGACACTTTGACGAGCAATTTGTATGAAAATGTGACATTTCAAATAAAGATGATTAAATGTTAAGTTTCATGACGAATCTAGTAGCATCTATCGAAGCTAGCATGTTAACGACACTGCTGCAGCGGCGTTTGGGCATATTGCATAAACAGGTGAAATCTAGTCCACTATGATAGAATTCCTTAAAAGGAGCTTACACAATAAAGATAGCCTGATTCTTATTGGTGAAGTGTGTAGTTCATAAACTTTTAAATAATGGATGAAGCTTACCCATAGGCATCCATAGTCTCTCTTGAGATTTTCATCTTTTTTGTCACACCCTTATACAGATCTGCGAGACTGACTGGAAGCCGATTCTCAATGGGAGCTGCCTTGTGCACAGGCTGCTGCATACTGGTGGAACCCTCACCGCCAAAGCGTGAAGGAAAGAATTCATTGCCAAACATAGACCTCTGGAATCCTGGTTCCCCTCTCATGCCGCCCATGCCAGAGAACCCAAAGAACTCTTTAAATATATCATCTGCGCTCCTCGGATTAAAATGGAAAGAGGTGGGATGAGCCCCGCCAGGGAAAAATGGAGATGCTCCAGGACCTCCTGCTCCTGGGGGTGGCTGCCCCTTGAGCCCTTCTTCCCCTAGCTGATCATAGATTGTGCGCTTCTGGGGATCGCTAAGTACCTGAGAGGTGGTGACACATAGCATTGTTCAATAGATGCAAGAACTGGATGCGGGGGAAAAAAATGTAGTGTTTTCCAATTGTACCACCAGAAAATGCAAAGCACAGAGTGGAGTGTATAATTAGATTGAGGATAATCAAAGCCTCAAATTGATGATAAGGTAAAATATGGATCAGGGAAAGTCCCTTTAGAACATGCATGCATCAATTGTTCTTACTTCCTAGCTGATATTGTTTTCCCATCAGCAATTTATTTAGACCATCAAATAATGCTACTGTAAACAGGAAGGGTGGAAGTGGAACCCCCCCCCCCCCCAGGGCATTGTGAATTGGTGATGCAGGCTCTTTTATATTCCTGATGATAGGTAAAAGTTTAAACTTCCGCCAGATTATATAGCACTGAGGACAAGGGGGCTGACCTTAAGATGGACCAAATAAACAGATATGGTAGCACGCACAAATGCATAAGGACGAACGACAAGGCGAAATTTTTGCAGTATCGGTGGTAAGGGCTGAAAAGGCACAATTGCCGGGCGATAAATACATAAATATACTAGTAGTTGACAAGGATTTTGTTGGTCAGCATAAATCATCACAGGGACAACGGATCGGAACACCATAGACGGGACGGCGAATCAAACAGTAATATTTATTGGAAAGAGAAGGAGAGATATGGGCGGGCGGGCGGGCAGGCAACCTCGTATGCCTCAGAGATCTGCTTGAACTTTGCCTCCGCCTCCTTCTTGTTGGTGGAGTTCTTATCGGGGTGCCATCGCATGGCGAGCTTCCGGTACGCCTTCTTGAGGTCGTCGTCGCCGGCGCCGCGGTCGACGCCGAGGACCTTGTAGTAGTCGACGCCCATCTCCCTGGGCGGCGGGGGCGGGGGCGGCGGCGCCTCCCTGCGTCGGCGGGCGGCGCGCGCGGACGAGGAGGAGTCGGAGGCCCTACGCTTGGCTGGGCCGGCCTCTCGAATCTTGACCGGCCTTTGGCGCGCCGCCCCACCCAGTGACGCTGGCTTGCGACGGTGGGAGACGGAGACGGAGAGGAGAGGAAGGCGGTGGCTGGCGCCTGGCGCCTGGCGAGGAGGAGGAGAATATGGCGTGGGGAGTGGAAGCTTCCAGAAGCAAGCCAAGCACTTGGATTGGATTCCGACGACGTGCTCCGGGCAGGGCGGGCTGGGAAAAGGGCCCACTTAAACAATATAGGGCCTCTTCCTAAAAAAGAAAATATCGGGCCTGGCCCATGCCGATCGTGCATCTGTTTTCCTTGCTGCTGGGTAATTTTCCTGTCTGCAGATTAATATGTGAACATACATATTGATCCTACCATAATTAGCATATCTAGCCAATGCCTGATTGCCCGTGCTTTTCGTTCATCAATTTTAGAGTGCTATTCCTTCAGCTGCAATAATATAAAATCTATATCATAATTCTACAATAGGTTTCTACTTGCCGGTGTTTCAGTCATGTTTCCAAAGTCAAATAGAATCCAGATTCTACAGCCTAAACAAATACTCCCCTGAAGGGCCCCCTCTTGTGCTGCCAAATAAACCTTGCCATCAAAAAGCTCATAATACCAACTCTCTTGCCACTGAACTGCAGGAAGATAAGAAGAGTCATTTTCTTTTTCTGTTCTAACAAACCCTAGTTTAGTCTGTATATATATCCTGATGCAATTGAGGAGAGTAGCATACTAATGCGGCAAGGAACTCATGACTGATTGGTGAAAGCTGGGTAACAATATAAGATGGGGTTAATGATGGGGCAAATTATTAGTCTAATTAGCAGAGATGAAGTGAGAAAGGAATACCTATAAGTTGCACCAAGCAAGCTCAGTAACGTTGCTATGGGTGATAAAAAAAAAAAGATGCAATTCACTATCTGAAAAAACGAGGTCATCTCAAAATAAAGTAAAAAAACACTTGTCAAGTACCAAAGCAACAATATCATTCGGTCATTCTGCAGAACTAACAACGTGTAACAAAAGAAGTCTAGAATAGAAGATATGAAAAGAGCCTTTATGAAGTACAAAACAACGTTGGAAAATGTTATAGCTGGCTCAATGGCCGCAATGGAGAGACATTAGCGTAGAAATAAAAAACTCAAAATATTCAGATTTTTCGCTTCATAATTTGTAAATTTGATATGTTTCATCAATTACAAATAAGAAAGCTATTCTGTTTCTTGTATGTTTCCTCAAATCTCCCCCTCTTGGAGCCAAGTTCTTTCTTCTTCTTTCCAAAATCCTTCACAAAGAAAGCGCAGGCTGTGAACTAAATACAAGGCCATATTGCAGCTCAAACAGTCAAAGGCTTACCTCAGTCTTTGCAAATTCATACAAATATATGGCAAATGCCTTTTCAGGTTCCAAGGCCATATTGCAAGGCTCATTGACCTTGAGGGAGACATAAATAGATCAGATTATATTATATTAGCAGGGTATAGTAAAAGTATCCAAAGCTAACTGAATGCAAATGTAAAAAAATTAATCAGGATTGTGTAAAAAGCCCAACTATTCAAAGAAAATATATTGTAGGATCCATAATCGAACGAACCTACAGTCTAATGCACAACATGAAGCACCAACTATTTTTTGCACCATAAAGTGAACAATGATGAAGGACTGAAGTAAAATGTATTTCTACCTAATTCGCTGGCCTTTCTTAATATCATCCTCCAGATATGCTTTCTGAAATCATGTAAGAAGAATAGGATTCCCTACACTTCAACAAAATCAATCGTGCTCTGAAATACAATACAGTGATATCCAGTTCCAACATAGAGAAACTGCGGTATAAAAACAAGCATTCCTTGAAACCCTTTAGGTTGGTCTCTTCCTTCGAATAATTAGTCCCTTCAAGGCCTATTTTGTATATGGATTCACAAACTAAAATCAGAAGAAAAAAATAAAATTATACGAAATTAATTATGATCAGAACAAATAATTGTATGAGAGATTCTAAGTTTCATATGAATGTTGCTAAGAGACTATTCCTACACCATTTGAGAATAAGGTTAATTTTCAAGCAAAAACAGTTTAGACAGGTAATGTTTGGTGAGAATAAGTTGGGCGCATGCATTGGCGAAATACCCAAATTGTCAGCTTGTCTCGAGACACTAAAATTGTCACCTGAAAGCTTTCTCAACTGGGTAAAGGTTTACTGATCAAATTGATCATTGAAACTATCAGATCTCAATAATGTATTACAAAATGAGCTAGCAAGTGACAAACCTCTAAAACAGTATTAGACCTGGTCCTCTGGTTTATATCCATCAAGTTCATGCTGCCATCAGCTTTCAATATATGAGAATATAAGGAGTCCGAACTCCTTGTAGTGCAATACTCAACGCCTCATATTATATTGTAACAACCTGAGAACTGAATATTTAGTCAACTCATAAAGAAAAGGAAGAAAAAGATTTGGCATAGCACTGAATTAATAAAAAAATTATAACAGCTGTTCCTGTAGGCAGCATTCAGCTAGATACATGTTCCTGTACCAGAAAAGATTGGTAATCTTAACAGCTTCCTTATCAGAAATATTTTCTCTGAGAGACTTGGTATAATTAGTTGCATATGTAAATACATGTTGTGATAAAAGAAATGTTGTGCTAAAAAAGCAGATGCAAGTAACGTGCTCAGCTGTAATGCTGTTCTAGAATGAAGACTGCTGACAGAAAATTGTATAATCAATGTAACCCACATACATGAGCTAGGAAAGTAGTATGACTATTGATAAAGCTATATGAGCAAACTAAATCGCGAAAAGATAGACAAGCATAGGCTGGAGGCAACACGTTGGTCACCATGCCCTACAATTGCCTAATCTTGACTGGTTCATAGATTCTTTTACAATTCAGTCATATTTCAGCTGGCTTATGATTAGTTTTAAAGTTGAAGATAATGGGCAAATATTTAAATTCAGGAGCAGCTGAACATTCTCACGGAACCAGACTTGAGGCCAAACAAAATGCAATTTAGGCATACTACTACTCATGAAATCAGCTATCACTTTAGTTTTCTTAGCAGAAGACATGCATGGCTTAAAAGATCACAGTCTAACAGGGGAGTAAAGTGCGTAGCACTGAATTAGTAAAAGACTACAGCTGCTGTTCTGAAAGCATCGTTCTGACAGAAACATGTTCCTGTATCAGAAAAATTTGGTACAGCATTCTTATCAGAAAGGTTTGGTGTAGTTGTTTATGTGCTAAAAAACAGATGCCGATAACAGCTCAGCTATAAGCTGCATTATACAGAAATTTGTAAAATCAATGTAACCGGCATATAATAAATGCATTATCAATTTGAAGTAAATTGGAAATTATTTGCGTTCAGGAGCAGCTGAACATTCAGATAGAGCCAGCCAGCCAGGAGGCCAAACAAAGTTGAGATGAACCTCTCCAACAAAATAGAAGTGATGTAGCAGACTGCATCTTGCATATAGATAATGAGCAGATGCACATCCCACCTGACGAAAAGACTCGCACTAAATTTACTCGGACTGAAATTAGATGGAGATATTGCAGTTAACTCCGAACGCTCCTCCCGAAATCTAGAACCTCCTGCACGCACACAAAAATACACTGAACATGCTTTTTTGGATCAGGTTGATTCCAATGTGGATGCAGGAAGGGAAAGACAAAAGAGGAGGTGGTGATATCTCGACCTCAAACTTGACAGTGGGAGTTTGGTGGCGGCGCGGCTCGCCAACGCAGCTTCCACTTCCTTCGCGTGGGCAGGGCTGCCGCCTCCTTCGCGAGGGGAGGGGGCCACATCCATGATTTACTCGGTACAGGGCAGAAGAAATTGAGCCAGTAATAACAGCAGGGGTACCTTGGGCGGAGCGGCGGCGGTGGGAGATGGCGCGGCGGTGGGGGCGCATGGAACAGCGTAAGGGCGGCGCGGCAGGAAGGCGGCGGCTCGACGAAGCCGGGGACGATGGCTGCGACGTGAATGCGACGGCGGCGGCTCGACAGAGGTGACGGAGTCGGAGAAGGTGCGTCGGGGACGGCTGGATGGAGGGCTCGGAGCTTCTGGCGGCGGAGCAGCTCCGACGATCCGCCAAACGGCCGATTCGGGCCGGAGGACGGAAGAAATCGCCCGCCGTCGACGGAGATGGACATGCCGACATCGCGTTGGGGCTGGAATCTTCTGGGGGAGGAGGGCGTCGGGGCGGTCGTATTGGTTCCGCGTGGCTGCGGCGGCGTGGAGGAGCGCAGGAACGCGATCGCGGCACGCGGCCGACGGACACTTGATCGGATCGGCCGGCGGACGCTCCATGGGATCGTTGCGGGCGGCGCTGCTCGCCATCGTCGTCACAGGAGAAGCGCCTCCTCGCGCGGGCGGACGGGGAACCCTTGCGGCGGCAGACAGGGGCACCTCGCGGCCGCGGGATGGAGGGACGGCGGGCAAGTCTCTTTATCTGCGGGTTATTTCAGGCTGGTAGCTCAGGAACCCGATGGTAGCTCAAGTGCAAGCTAGAAATATGTAATTAGTAAGAGTAGGATAAGATTATAGCTGCTGCTAGGGAGAAAACAGCAGGAAACAAGAACCACGCAACACAAGAGGAAGAAGACAAGTGATTACTGTGCCTTGCTGCTGCATCCATCTTGCCGTACAGTAGTGTAGTAGGCTACATTATCATTGTAAGCCAAAAAAGCACGTACGCACGCCGGCCGGCCTCTTACGGCTGTGTTTGCTTAGCTTCCGGCTGATTTTGAAGGCTGATCTGAACATTATGGATTTTACAATAGCTATAGACTACTAGGGAGGAGAGAAGCCAATCAGTTGCAACAACAATGCAAGCTAAGAGAGACCGGGCCGGAGGAGACACCACAGGACATGGACATGGACATGGACAGTCGCCCCCGGCCTCTATCTCCAGCTGATATGATATGCGGGGGAGTATGAGAAGCTGCCGGATAGCACGCAGGCGGATACGGAGGAGTTGGGTGGCGGTAGCGGGGAGCGAGCCGCAGATGGGCCTTCTGCCATGCATGCTCGTTGTTACATACTCAAGCACAGGCAGCTCTCTTGTCGCCCTGCAGCAGTACTAACACTGTCGCCCCCGCCCTACTTAACTGCATGTGTATGTGTATGTGTATGTGTATGTGCATGTGTATGTGTGTGCGGCTGTGATAGAGGTGCTCGATCGCTTCTCACGTTGGAGCATTAATGCTTATGTGTAGCCAGCATCTAGTCTAAGTCACACTAGTTAGATTGCGATCATATTACCATTTCTCCTGCGTGCAGCCCGTGGACCAAGGTCCACTCTTCCTGTAACTTGCGCTCGGTCTTGTATCAAGTTGTTTTCTATACAGGAAGTCGAAGAAGTAGTTGAGACGGTCGTCTGCGTGGAAAACCACTCGGAGGAGCTGCAACTGAGTTGTTTTTATGCAGGAAGTCGAAGAAGTAGTCGAAACGGTCAAGAAGGCGGCTGGCACTCAGGCGACCACGGGGTCGGCTGCAAGCCTGCTCCCCTACCTGCGACGGCAGCTGCAACGACGACCTGCATCGAGGAGCCTCGGGCTCAAGTCTACCTTGGCACGGGTCGGTACGACGAGTTGAAGGAAGGGTGGTTCCTAGACACAGAGGCCACCAACCACATGGCGAGGCGAAGCGACGTCTTCTCCCACCTCGATCGGGCCGTGCGCGGCTCGATCAAGTTCGGGTCGGTGTGGCCACCCAGAGCTGTGGCACCGTCATCTTCTCTAGGAGGAACGGGGAACACAAGGCCCTGGATGGGGTCTACTACATCCTGAAGTTGCGCAACTCCATCATCTCAGTCGGGCAACTCGACGAGATCGGATCCAAAATTCACATCGAGGATGGTGTCTTGCGGATCCGTGATCGTGAGAGCCGTATGCTGGCAAGGGTTCCCTGCAGCGGGAACTGGCTGTATGTGCTGCAGCTGGAGGTCGCGAGGCCGGTCTGCCTCACCGCACGTCGTGGCGATGATGCCTAGCGGTGGCATGATTGGTTTGGGCACGTCAACTTCGACGCTTTGCAGTAGATGGGGCAGAAGAGCATGGTGCACAGGCTGCTGCAACGGGCTCACGTAGAGCAGCTGTGCGACTTCTGCATCACCACCAAGCACTGGCGCCTTCTTCCCCAAGCAGGCCAAGTACAGGACGGACAAGCCGCTCGAGCTCCTACACGGCGACTTGTGTGGCCCCATCACGCCAGCGACTCCAGGAGGTCAGCGCTGCATTCTGCTGCTAGTAGATGACGCCACAAGGTACATGTGGGCGGCTTTCCTCGCAGAGAAGAGCAACGCGCCAGAGTCCATCAAGAAGATCTAGGTGGCTGCGGAGAATAAGTGTGGGAGGAAGCTGAGGGTGTTCCGCACTGACAACGGCGGCGAGTTTATGTCGGTGTCCTTCGCCGAGTACTTTGCTGACCAAGGTGTGGAGCGGCACCACTCTGCACCCCACACGCCCTAGCAGAATGGCGTGATGGAGCGGCGCAACCAGATGGTGGTGGCTATGGCGCGTGCCCTGCTAAAGCAGAGGGGCATGCCGGCCATCTACTGGGCGGAGGTGGTGAGCACAGCGATGTTCCTCCTCAACCGCTCGCCCACTCGGGCCCTCTCCTACAAGACGCCATATGAGGCATGGCATGGAAGCAAGCCGGCGGTCTAGTTCCTGCGCACCTTTGGGTGCCTGGCATACGTGAAGGAACTCGGGCACCATGGTAAGCTTGAAGATCAGTCGACTTCAGGCGTCTTCATCGGCTACGAGGAAGGAGTCAAGGCCTACCGGGTGCTGGACCCAGTGACACAGCATGTGCGCACAATGCATGATATTGTGTTTGATGAAGATCGCAGCTGGAGCTGGTTGCAGGAGGAAGATGGCAACACCGGGTGCAACTCCAACTTTATCGTCGAGTATCTGGTGGAAGCTGCGGAGGAGTTTGCGCCAAGTTTGGGGGGAGATCCGATCCCCTCGAGTACTTCTCCGACCCCCACGACCCCTCCTGGTATGTCTTTGAGTATTTTGAGCTCTATTTTGAGTACTTTTGGGGGTGAGGCGACCCCACGACTGCTTCCCCGACTCCCTCTACTCCGGCTGGTGCAACTCCGGGTACTTTGGAAGGTGTTTCGAGTACTTTTGGTGCAACTCCGAGTACTTTGGAGGGCATTTCGAGTACTTTTGGTGCGACTCCGAGTACTTTGGAGGGCGCTTCGAGTACTTTTGAGGCTGCTCCGAGTGCTGATTCGCCTCCAAGCGCTGCTCCAAGTTCTTCCCCAACCTACGACAGCGATGACTCACGTCTCGACAATGACCACGATGATGCTCCATTGCGCTATCGCCCAATGGAAGATTTTCTCAGTGAGCCGTACCCAGGCCTTGAGCAAGTAGAGTTCAAGGAGGCGGAGTTGATGCTCACCAGCATGGGGGAGCCATGCTCCTTTGCTGAGGCGGAGCAGGAGGAAGCTTGGCGGGCGGCAATGCGCGATGAAATCAACTCGGTTGAGCGCAACAAGACTTAGGAGCTGGTCAATCTCCCAGCTGGGCACCAAGCCATTGGGCCGAAGTGGGTGTTCAAGCTGAAGCGCGACGAGGCGGGTGAGGTGATCAAGCATAAGACGCTACTGGTGGCGTGCGGCTTTGTTCAGCAGGCCGGCATCGATTTTGATGAGGTCTATGCGCCTGTGGCTCGAGTCGGTGCGAGTGCTTCTAGCCCTTGCAGCTCACGAGGGCTGGACTGTCCACCACATGGACATCAAGTCGGTCTTCCTGAATGGAGATCTAAAGGAGGAGGTCTACGTCAAGCGGCCCTCGGGTTCGTTGTCCCAAGGGAGGAAGGAAAGGTGCTGCGGTTGCGTAAGGTCCTCTATGGCTTACGGTAGGCGCCGCGGGCCTGGAACGCGAAGCTTGACTCGACGCTCAAAGCACTCGACTTCAAGAAGAATGCGCACGAGCACGCCATCTACAAGCGGCGTGGTGGCAAGCACGAGGAGCTACTGCTGGTTGGTGTCTACGCCGACGATCTGGTGATCACCGGGTTATCTAAGTAGGCCATCGACAAGTTCAAGAAGGAGATGATGGGCCAATTTTAGATGAGTGATCTCGGGTTTCTCTCCTTCTACCTTGACATTAAGGTGCATCAGGAGGGTGGGCACATCACTGTGAGCCAAGCACAGTACGCCGCCCAAGTCGTGAAGATTGGCGGGATGGAGGGGTGCCACCCTACCCATACGCCTATGGAGGAAAGGATGCGTCTGAGCCGTGACAGCACCGCTCTAGAAGTTGAATCCACCGAGTACCTGCGACTAGTTGGAAGTCTCCAGTATCTCCTCCACACGTGACGAGATCTAGCCTTTGCAGTTGGGTTTGTGAGTCGGTTCATGTAGAGGCCGACTGAAGAGCACATGAAGGCAGTGAAGCGCATCCTCCGCTACGTCAACAGCACGCTGACTACGGTCTGCGCTACGAGAAGTTGGCTGGCTATAGCGACAGCGATCACGCCAGCGACATCGACAACCGCAAGAGCACCAGCAGCAACCTCTTCT